>NW_010121784.1:0-40860 GCF_000699245.1 Pterocles gutturalis
TAACAGAAAACAAGCAGTTAAGGAGGTAGGTTGCTTTTAGCTCTGCTAGTTATATCTTCACACCAGCAAAACTAAACCCTTTTATTTTGAAAAATCCACAGTAGTCTGGAGTATATTTACATAACTACACACCACCTGTTTTCAATACCACAACCATAACTTCATTTATTTTTAAGGATAGCAAGGTTGAGTAGAAGTGCCCTCACCAGGCAGCGGAAGGGAAATGGCTTATTTGTGCCTCCACAAAAAAAAAAAAAAAAAAAAAAATCCACTTAACTTCTGCAACTGGGACGTTAAATTCTGTATGTCAGAAAACCAGCTGAACAGTCCCTGTCATTCTCCCAGAGTACATTGTCCAAAAAGGAAGGAACTGTCTCAGAACAAAGCAGGACAAATTACAGTAAGATGTTTTTCCTCAAACATCCGAAGCCAAATGACAATTTTGCCTGGCAGCACTACTTTGTCATTCATTATCATGGAGACAATAATTAACAGAAGCACATTATAATGAAAAGCTCAGGAAAGGCTAAATCAATGAAATGTTAAACAGTGCTTTCACAGTGGTTAGAACACAAGGCTGGTTCCTAAAGGTATTTATAACTGCTGAGACTCTGGATTCCTTCCCTTATCCACACACATTTCCACAACTCTCTTTGCTCCAATACTTAAGTACTCATAGATCTTCAACAGATTCTATTTGGAAATCTAAACATACAGCTTGCTCAGTAACAAATTAATCCTTCCCCTTTAACATGGAGGGGTGATACGCTTATCAGTGAAAAAAAGAATTTCCAGAATCAAATTCGGAGTCCAAGAATCATGTGGAGATAACCACCAAGAGACATGGTGAACATGGTGCGGTAAACATCACATTAGGGACTCTTGTGCATATACTAATGCACACGTCAAGACAAAATGGGTCACTGAACACTTGCCAGTTTACATTAGCAAAATGTTCTTACCTCTTTAAATTCTTTCACTGTTTTAAAGTAAAGCCTCTGTTTCTCTAGAAGCTCTAAGTATTCATCATTCAACTGGTCTCTTCGCATTTTGTTTTCTTGCTTCTTCTTTTCCATCTGTTGGTATACAGGAAGGGTAAGAGATCATGCTGTGTAAGGAACACACACGCACGCATATACTGTGCAAGGAACAACTACCTACAACAGACAATGGGAGACAGATGCTTCATAAACGATACCCCTGGGTTGCGCTTTAAATGCAAAGAGCATTTAGGCTAGCTCTTGAAAAAAAAAAATTAAAGAGCTAATGCTGAAGTCTCAGTACCAGTGGCACTGTACATAGCATTCGGAATGAAACTAAGGCTCACATCTCTGCAAGCCAGGAATATTGCTCACTGAACAATCCTGAACAATTCTGTCTTCAATGAACAACCACTGGGTCTCTGCTCATCCACAAACCCCTTTCATTTATTATGTGGACACAACAACCTCTTCAGCAGCAGAAAGCGGCTTCAAACAGCTCCAGCTGCCCGAGACACAGGTCTGACTGTGCCCACACAATCCAAATGTGAGAACTCTCCTCGACTTAGGTGCCATGCAGCTGTTTCAAGCATATACATCACTACACTGCCAATAACACAGTTAAGGAGTATAAGCGTCCTGTGAGGAGAGAGGTGTTACAATACCTCTGTTCTACTCTATTCGTTAAGATTTTAGTGGTGAGAAATTTTTATGCATGTGAAAAGAAATACTACTTGTTAGTTGCTTGCTTAATTTGCACCTCATGTAATGGACTTGTCCATGCATAGTTATTATCAAAGAGGCTTTCTGAGATAATTCCCAGGTTCTAGCAAAGAAAGTGAGAAGAGTTCCAGACCTTCATTCGATTCTGTTTGATGCCTTCTACAATCTGCTCCATCTGCCGTAAAAACTGCTCACGAGAACCAGAAGATGCCATGGCTCTGGAAAGAAAAAAGATAACAACTGACAGGGATGTGGGACAATGTGTCTCATTTACCGTTGTCCTGCATATTTACCCACATCCAAGAATTCACATTGCTTAGTGTTCTATGTAAAAATTAATTGTTTTAATCACTGATTTCAGGTAACAGTGCAGCTCTTCAGCTGTTATAAACTATCTAAGAGACAGGAACAGAGAGACTACAGAGCTCATGACAAGTGTTCTCCCTGCCAGTTCAAGTCTGTTCCTTTCTGTCATGTATTGTACAGAAATTCCTGGGTTTTGTTGTAATTAAAAGGTTTGGATATCACAATAGGAAAAAAAAAAATTTAAAAAATAATCAAAATTTCTGGCCAAACCAGAAGGACACAAGTGTATAGAACATAAGAGATAATTAATTACTCTGAAAAAAAAAGAAGCCTTCATAACAGAATTATAGAAAGATATAATAGTAAGAATGGTTTAAAACTATTAAACAGCCATCTCTTCCCCCATGACTCCCCTGAACTGTACTGCTGTGACAAAAATTCATACTGGAATTTTTTTTTTTTTCTTAAGTCAAAATAAACACAGAGAGAAATAAACGCAGGCTGCATCACAGACCGATATTTGACCTCAAACTTCCATGGGAACCACAATTTTACCTAAAGACTTCACACTTCATCAAAACCTTTCAATACAGAGTTAGTCTATAATAAACATGTCTGAAATATGTTCAAGTCTAATGTTTTGTACATAATGTAATAACCACAACTTCACAAAGTGGACAAAAATATTTAAATTAATGCCAGGAAAATTATGTCAATGATTTCTTTCCAAAACTGCAACTGAAGAGCCAGATATTAAAAACATATGCTGGCTATAAAAGTTAGGTAATTCCAAGTCTTTGATTCCCCAAACATTGGCTTCAACAGAATTAATGAACTATTTAATAGAATAGTTTAAGTTAATAAAAAATTCTAACTTTTTTTTAGACTCTGTAACTCATGCCCACTCCCATTTTTTCCAACCAACCATGCTATTCATTTCAACTATCAAGAGAAAAATGACCGTTACTTACTGATGAAAGTTGTCATAAATAGAATTCAGTAAGCTAACCTGTGAATTAGAAGGAGAAAAAAAAATGAAAATAAGAAAATGCACGTTTGTCCTTTCTGGTATTAATTTTCATGGACAATAAAATTAAATTCAAGTTAAAAAATGAACTGTATAGATGTTGCCCTGAGAAGCAGTCAGCTATATGAAAATCACCATGAGCCTTCCTTTGCAAGAGAAACCACAGTCCCTCTGTATTAGTAAAATCTATCCCAGTGGAGGAGCCACAGAAAGTGAAAGCAAGTCTTGGACCACGATTGAGTTTTTTAATTTTACTGATGCCCAATTATACCATTGAGAATTTCCAGCATGAAGACTTTCCAAACTAAAACAATGAAGTAAAATGGTATATACATGTGTTCAACATGTGTTGACGCTGCACAAGTATATGCTGTGGCTATGTTAGGTTTGCATAATTTGTCTTGATTGTAGTGATAAAGCAGAACAAACAGTTTCACATAGGCATATCCCTCACTATTCCTGCAAAGCAGACAGGATAGCAAATGAAGAAATGTCTTTAAAAAACCCATAACCAACCAACGAAACAAATCCAAGCAGTAACCCCCTGTCCCCAAACAAAAAAACCCCCCAGACTGTATTAACAGTACTGAAGAAGCTAGCTTTGAAGCTATTAGCAGCATAGCTCTGTCAAGAAGCTACAACTTAACTCACGAGCCTAAGCAGAGGATTGTATTAGCGTAAAAAAAAAAAAAAAAAAAAAACAAACTTCTCTAAGAAGTACAGAATGGTATTTCACATGCATGGCTTCTATTATAAGATACTAACATTGCACTGAATCAAGACAGAATTAGAAATTTATAACAACATCACAAGAATATTTGTTGCTCTCCATACGAACTCCCCCAACTAATTAAACTATATATTCAATATTTCCTATATAACCCCCTTTGATTTTTTTCTTGCTTTCTACAAATTGCTGAGAGCACTAAAATTCACCAAGTAGCAGGTAATGTGATTCACTCCCTCGGCTTTGGATACTTCTTGCATGTCTCCTGTGGTTAAACCTTCCAAGCAGTTTCTCCTTTTGATGAATATTTCAAGGTGTTCTGTACTAAACAAACCTAAGTGCTGCAAACAGAATCACTCGCACCACTGCTATGGAAAGCTAAACTGATCTCTCACAAACCTAAAGTCTTCCATCCGAAGATTTTAGCGCATGCATGGCAGAATCTGCTGTTGTTCCTGACCTTACTTTGAAAAATTCAAACAAACAAATTCTAAACAGACTCCAAAGCAGCTAAGATGCTTAAGAATTCCTGTTACTTAGAGGAAAGAAATTATTGCATGACCCATCAATATTTGCCAAGTCCATATCCTTGCCTCAGGGTATTTCCTGTAAGCATACATTTCAGAATGTAATTATGGTCTATACTGCAAAACATTCAAGTCATGAAAAGTAGTACTGCATAACTACTTCATAGCAAGAGCGGATGTGTTACATGACAAACAGTAAAATCAGCGTATGAACCCCCCAAAATCAAAGAGATTATAAAAAAATGAGTTTAAAAACATTTTAAAAGTGAATTTTTCACTGATTAAAACTATGAACCATATGCACAGAGACCTTTCATGTCAGAACTGGAACCTTTATAGTCAAAATTCCATTGTATAACAATTCCTGTTATTATTTTAAAGGATTTTGGGGGTCAAAAAGAAGGACAAGCAAAAGCATAAGCATATTCCAGAAACCGTTGTGAGGTACAGATGCCAAAGGCATCTTTTGTACATTACTAGACAATATTTACTTGCTGAAACCTTGGTTCTAATATCAAAAGCAACACAAGGAAACCTCAACTATAGTATATATTTAACAAAGTTAAGACTGCATCAGAAGACATTCAGACCTTTCTCTTGTGATTGACATCAAGATAAAAGAAACCCTTAATCATTTTATTTGCCTTTTGAAATTATATCCATGGAAGTAAAGCTTGGAACTTAAAAAAAAAACCCAACAACCAACCAACCAAAACTCCCAAAGCAGGCATTGGATTATATTGGCAAGAGTTCTCCCAATTTATATAGCAATGGAATACATCTGCTCTGTATTCTGTTGGCTGCTTTTTATGTGCCCCTTTCAAAAACAATTTCTGGATGCCTTTTAAATTTGCAGGTTTTCCCTCAAAAAAAAAAAAAAAAGTGTATTAAATGCTAACCTAGGGAAGAAGTTGAAGTAACAGCTGCTACTTAATGCAGTATTTTAAATCTGGTGTATTGTTACCTGAAACCTGCTGTATTATATATTACAAATACATTTCACAATTTGCAACAAGAAAACAAAAACAATGAAAGACCACAGAAAAACAAAGTGATAATCATCTTACAGACTTAGGTAAGGCATTTGCCAGGACCACTGGCAGCCATTGTACCACCTGCCCCTGCACAGGTAGGCAAGGTTTACCGCTCGGGTCCCAAGTATTCAGTATGGAACCAACATTACATCATATCATCATTGTTGGTTTGTAAGAAGTTGATGTTTGAAAAACTTTCAAGGAAAATTCTTAATGGTATTTTCAGAAGACGAAAAGGTAAGTTACACCGCTAATTCCAAGATAATTTATTTGAGGATCTTAGAGACCATCAGGTAGAATAATTTTTAGAAACAGTATTCTCTCATGCTAAGCTGAAACGTCTCCCAGAAGTAAGGCACTTCTGAAGCACATAACAATCATCACTGCAAGTTAAACTTTGGTAAGATCCTGCTTTGTATTGATCACTGACCTAACTCAAAAAATATAAATACACATCAATAAAAAAGCCAAAAGGCTCAATTCAGTACAGAACTTGAGAAGTTTTTACATATACTATTTAAATAAGTTGTTAAATTACCTATTCACAGTTACTTTTGAATCTACTGAGATGCAGCTTGGATTCTGACAACATTCATAAAGAGGTATAATGCTTTTCTGCAACTCTGTCTTTAAACACTCAGAAATTTGACTATTGCTTCTCTCACAAACTCAACAAATACGTCTAAGTAACACAAAAATAACTAATCTGATATTTAATTAGAATAAACAGAGAAGCCTCAAGTATCAAAACATTATATATTTTTAAAGTAATGTCATTTTTATCAAAACTTGACTGCTCCTATTTCCCCACCTTTACTGCAGTCACATGCCTGTCATTGCAAAAAAAAAAAAAAAAAAGAAAACAGAGACCACCAGATTACGTCACCCCCAAGAAAGAGCTGAACTCTATGTAGCAGGGAGAGAGGGGAGGGAAAAAACCAAGTCGCTTTCAGAAAACTGCTCTTCTGATCCTGATCCAATAATATCACCAGTGACTTCAGTGTAGGCAGGTTCAGACCCTGAGAACTAACTCTGATGTTGCTGACAGTAGCTGGAGTTCGCTCTCCAAAGTTACTGACTGTAGCATTGGTTCACAAAAAATATATTGACCAAAAAGAGAATAAGAGGGTAATTTGGTCCTGTGATACCGAGACAGAGATATTTTCTAATCAAATGCTACTTGTATTTTGTGAACACAATGAGCAGTTTAAACATCCCGTACTAACAACACTTCTTTTACAACACAGATCATTTCCCCCTCAACATTAGAAATATTCTTATAAATCAATTTTCATTTTTACTTACAAAGACTTAACTCTGCTCTGACATGACTGAATATGGTGCAAGCCAAGCAAAAATTCTATCTCCTTCTCCACAGACTGAATATTTAGGAAACAGTAATAACATTTTCTTACCTCCTTTTCCAAATATACTTTCTTATCATCCAGTGTATTATAAAGAGTAAAGAACTGCTTCGTTTCTTTGTGAGTTGCTGAGACTGCAAACAAAAAAAGGGTAGAATAACAAAAATAACATGAGGTAAAACGGAATCTGTAAAAACACTTTGTAGGCTTTATATAATATACTTTCCACTATCAATAATGGAACACAGTCTTTAATACATTCCGGAAAAAGATTCCCTCTGCATGTAAATCTCCAGCAGGGTTTGCAGCTATCAGGTTTTATAAAAACAACACAGCTCAGTGTTTAAAGTAAGCCTCAACTTGCTGACAGTCCTTTATGCGAACACATGTTGGCATTATCAGCTTACCACTGGCTGTTCATTCTTCCTTCATAAGCTTTACCCTTGCACCGTACAGGCTGCTGTGCTGCTAACAGCTGCCCTCATGTAGCTTGGCCAGGCTAGGCAGGGACAGATAGGAAACGGATAATCTGATAGTACTGCACAGTAAAAAGTGCACTATACTATATATTTCAAGCTACATATGTGCAAGATGCCTCAAGAGAGCTTTTACTGCTTTAAAGCCTTTTTCCTTTTCTTACAGTTTATTCATGCTGATAGGATTACTCTCTTTTCAAATAACGCTTTCTGGTTTAGGTGATTATAGCACATGTTGGTCGGAGCTCAGTGGGGAAGGTAAGGCTCACACATGCATTCCCTTTGGGCCTACAAGATGATGACTGGTACTCCAGTCTGCAAAGTGTTCATCTATTCTTTAGTTCTTCAGTCCCTAAGGAACCTAAGATACTTGTGATTCCCAAGGAAAGAGTTTAACAGAGAAGTACAGTTGACAAAAATTATTATGGTTAACATACTAAGCACTGTCTAGAATCCCAAACCTAGAAGAAGCATAGGGGTTAAAAAAAAATCCTAAACCCGAGTGAAATCATGCTCATTTCATTAAATTCTAAAGGCTAACAAGTTGTCATCTTTAAATAAAACCTTTACTGAACTGATATCCTAGACTAAGCTTTTGAATGGAACCATTTACAGACACCGGTGACCTCCCACATCACAACGTCATTGAACACCTAAATTTTTAAAGACATTCCAAACTTTTGATTTGTACAATTCTGTTCTCCAGCTGAAGCCCAACAGCAACCCACAGCTCAAAGTTGAATGTTTTAGTGACAGAAATCCAGCAGCAACTACTTCTACAGTAGCAAGATGCTCAGGACCAACGAGCTTTCTCATTGCCACAGTATGACTGAGACACGCTCTGCACATGCTGTTGCCTTGAGAAACATACTGAGTACTGTGGGCCCGAAAGCACTGAGAAATTCAGCAAAGCCTGGGACAGGTTTGACAAAGGGCTGTTCAGCATGTTCCACAAAGATTTTCCATATGGTGAAATCAGGCTGTTTCTTGAAAAACTGCACAAACACAAGGCTTACTTCAGGTGTGCTCTCTGAATTAGTTTGGTTTTTATGGGACTGCTGCCAAATGGAAGAGGCATTTCCCAAACCACTGCTTTTGTGCAGCTCTTCCCTTTGTTGAAGCAGCTCTGGCAGTCAGAGATCTTTTGTGAGTGGATTCCACATAACAACTCAGAAGAAAACTTCTCATGATTTCCACTGGGTGACAAAGTTGTACCAGTTTAGGGGGCCTTATGGGCACATACCAGACCCCACGTAACGCAAGACAGACAAAGAAAGAAGAGAAAGAAGCCAATTGTCTCATTGATTCTCTTAAAACCACAGCTTAATGTTTTCAAGGGAAGAGGTTCAGTTAGGTCAAAAATAAAGCAGGGAATATTGAAACTTAAAACCATTCTAACACAGAATCACTGAGGTTGGAGGGCATCACTGAAGATTGTCTTGTCCAACACACCTTCGATCAAAATTCAAAAAAACAGGTTTTTGCAACTCTGAAGATCACCTGAATCTGGCTAAATGAAAAGCTTCTAAAAAATACCATACTTCACAGACTTCCTAGAGATTTTCAGCTCATTTTTCCAAAAACATAGCCTATACAATGCAGGTTCCTGGCCATGACTGAGCAGTGTTATCCTAAGTTAATATACATATTTTGTACTATAGAAAACAAAGTCCCATAAAATTCAAAGCATCTTAAATCTAAACCCAGAGCTGCACAAGTCTCTTTGGCCTTAATCTTCCTGTACATCATATATAAATGAAGCCCCCATCTTCTGAGCAGGTAGATACTTTGATCATAGATTATTTGTCTGAATTCACTTGGACACAACAGAGAAAACAATTTGTAGAAAATCTAATGCAAGACAACAAAGTTGTCTTTATAGCTGCACTTGATTAAATAACCTGCATGGCACAAAAGAAGCAAAGTGGGGGGAAGGAAGTACTGGATTTGTACTCACTAAAGAAGTGCATCTCTACCATGCACTGAGTTAGACAACACACATGGAAGACAGCACACGACTATGTCACTAGAGATGCCTCACCAGGGCAAGGGATTTGAATAAAAGTTAGATAATAATTTCAGAACCGCTCAACCTTCAAGAGCTTGGTTCACATACCTATTTAATAAATGCAGAATATCTTTAAAACATTAAGCTAGGTCTTCTTGGTAGAAACTTATTTTAGCTTACACTAACAATATACACCAGTAAGTACACTGGTCTGTTTTCAGTTTAATAGAACAACTTCAAAATTTCAATCAGTCTGCATTTTCCATACTATCCATGCACAGCAAACACATAGCTATCCAAAAAGTCAACTGAACACATTTCCCCATTTTATAACTTTTTCTATAAAAAAGTTAAGACAATTTGTACTCTGATCCTACCAAACTATTGCAGGATATTTACAAAACAAAGATATAAGAAAACAATCCCTTTGAGAAATTGCCTTTACTTTGTAGTTCTTGACATAGTTTGTTTCAGAACCAGATATCTTACATCAATGAAAACAATCTAATGTTAATAGCAATTAATTAAACACGACTCAATTTTACAGCAACCTCATTTGTAAATAGCGAATTAAGGACTTTCTAAACACACTGGTCATTTACCTAAAGGACTGAACCTGTTGCAGACAAAATTTACTCCAGAGATCTTGAGCATCAATTTTCACCCTCAGGGAAATTCTTATAGTCAGCCTATAAAACCTTGAAAATAGGGTGTATAACATTAATACCAAAAGAGCCTTAAAATAGCACAAAATTAGCAAGTGCTGTTGTTACATGCCATATGCTTAAAATGCAATTGCCCTCCTTTCAGGGCTTTAGCCTTAAGCAGGATGTTTCTGCTTGATATACATACCCTGACTGTAAAGTTCAATAAATCTCTTCTGATACTGTGTTAGCTCAGCTCGGCTGGGTACTTCATCAATCTTGCGTTGTAAAATGGCTATTTCTCTGTTTCTTCGTGCCTGAATAGAAATTTAGGAGGGGAGAAAACAAAGCCTCTTCTTGTTCTCTTCTTAAAATGGATGAAGCCCCCCCAGTAATAATTTGTTACTAAATATTAATTTAAAAAAAAAGAAAAGCGTTGGCTGAGGCTCAATTTGTTTTGTAATTGATTTGTGACAGAAAAACTTTTTAAAATTAGAACAATAAAAAGAAGTATTAGAAGTTACAAGATAAGAAAAATGTCAATAATTTTGTACAAGTAAATTTGCAAAGAGTTACTCACCAATAACAGCCGGATCTTTTGAAGTTTATCTTTCTCATTTTCGTACTGCTGTTCTAGAATTTTATTCGTCTCCTAGAATTTGAGAACCCAAAACGATTGTGTATTGCAGTAGCATATGAGTGCTGCAGTGCAAAAATGTGCAGACTGGGTTTGTTTTCTGTATTTGTCTACCTTCCACGTAATGGCTCCTACAATACCACCACCATTTGCTGCTTTTTTTTTTTAACAATGATTCATAATCTGCATTAAAAAACTAACATCTTTTACTATAAACAAGTGCATTTTGCCAGCTTTTAAGCCTTTGATATTTTAGTTTTTAAGATTTGCCAATTGTTTTTCCACTGCTTTACAGCAGTCACACTTTAAATGAAGATATCTGTCAGAAGATTGTCCATACTCCTTGTCCAAATGTTTATACTTTGATTCAGTGGTGAGGTTAAGAATAAACATGGCCCAGGACAGAACATAAAGCCTCTGACATGTATTCTAGAATTCCTGGATCGTGGACTTCAATATAAATTTCTTCTTGTTTAAAAATTTAAGATTTAGGTTTACATTTTAATTTTTTCATGCTGTGTTCAGAAGGACAGCAGCATCACGGAACCTGTAATCTACCTCATTTCAGAAGCATAAATGCATCAAATGTTTACCCATTGAAAATACAAGTAATTCAAGCTTTTCCTTTTCTGTTCATCCATTATTCATTGCCATCAGTCTGGATACACTGGGTAAAGCCTAACTTCTCACAGTTGATCACAGCATGCAATGTACTGAGCCACTGAAAACTTGTGCCTTCATCCTTCAAATAAATCCGCTTTTAAGAAAAAAACAACCAAAACAAACATGCTTTCTGAGAAAGACCTGTTTTTGTCAGAGATATTCACTGCTCTTAACACAACATCCAGAGATTATTCTCTGGTACTACAAAAAAAGAAGTAAAAGGCACAAAAGCATCTATGAGTTAGCCCTATGGATGCTGCAAGAATAATACAGCTATTTTCAGTCTACTATATTTCTACAATTATTAGCCTGAACTGTGGCTTTACCAGGGGGTGAGAAGAGAATTTTTCAGAGATTTCAACAGCTATTTTAATGCTTATGAGAATGTGTCAGAAGGATCTAAACCAACATTTTAAAACACAAATTGAAAACAAAACCCTACACATTTGCTTTTACCTGTTCCTCCCCATTTTCCGCTGCCTCAGCTTTCAAATTCTCAATATTTTGTTGAAGCCTCTCCATTTCTTCCTTTAAAACAAACAAAAAAATTATGTTGCTTTTAATTGAGACTTATCCTCTTAACAGGGGAGAGCTTGACAATATACACCTCTAATAAAAATTGTGGAGCTGACCACACACTTTATATATATTTAGATTTGTGAGATTCAACAGCATTCCCTGCTTAAGGCTAAGGCATCCATTATTACTCATTACATAAAGCTGTCTGCTTTTAACACAGGAACAGATTTATTTCTTACTTGCAAATATCCTAGATCCAGCAAAGACAACTAATGAGTGACATGGAAAACGAAACCGTGGAAGCAAAGGAATATTACAATAGCAATAGCATGATCTAGGACTGCAACATACAGCATTTGTGAAATGAACAAACCTAAAGTTACTTGCAACCACTACAACCCTTTAGAGCTTTCCAAAGAAGTACGCATGGGAAAATGAGGTTCCTATGCTCAGTCTGTGCCTCAAGGCACTATTTCTTTTTACTTCTTTTCCTTCTTTTCATTAAATCCCATCCATTATTGTTTAAATAGAAGAGAATGAAAACAATTCTCTCCAATCACATTTCAAGGCAGTAAACAGGACAACAAAACATAGTAATTAAGCTGTCAAATTGAAACACGCTCTGAAAACTGCAATAGCTTCATTTCAGTCTTCTCTCTTTTGGTGGGCTGCTCCAAAACTAAGGGCCTTCATGAAGCCCTCCTCTTTGGTCCTGTACCTCTCCTGGGGTCACTGTTGGCTGCATTATCCAGGAAGAGACAGTCCATTTCAGGTTGTGAATAGCACTGGTGGGTGTCCAGTACAGTCCGATCTCAAACTTACATTTAGTGCTCCCTGTCAACCCAACTGAAGTTGCTCCCAGCAGAATAGTAACGGGAAGTAGAAGAGCCACAGCTGTGACCAGTATAAGGTTGATCTGGCATTATATGTCTAGGAACTGCCTGTTATTAAGGGGTCCGAGGCACAACAGCACATTGAAGACCACACTAATTCAGATGCCTTGGCAGCCTTCTTTACACTGCAGAACTGGGCAAGTGTCCGTAATTCTGCCACAAACCAAGCTGGTGGCAATATTCAATATGAACCTAGAAATACCAGTAAATCGAGGGCAGGGAGGAACAACAGGCAGGTGACAGACAGGGACATACAACACGAGGACAAATCAGGTGGAAGTATAATACTTATTTACCAAGTTTTAAATGAATCCTTGTATAAGAAATAAAACTTACCCTACAATGTGCTTTGAACTCTTGCTCCTGGCTTTTTAGGTTTTCATTCATGGCTACCAGCCCTCGCAGACTCTGTAATACGCTAAATTTGAATATCCAGAAAACCACATTAGATTTTTAGTTTCTTATTTAAACGGATGGAGAACTACAAGACATTAGAACAAGCCTAGTTCTAAATAAATTTCCAATAAAATCGGTATAAATTAAAAAAAAACAAATATGACCACTGATATACCAAGGTCAAAATAAAAATGTAGTATTCCACTGAATACTTTGGTGGTTTTGCTATGTTCTGACTTCATTATTGTGAAAATCTGGAGACCCTCCTCTTTAATTTATGTGAGATGAAGGCTTCCAATAGGAAGAAAATACAATCAGGAAGACATCCTCTACTTGTTAAACGTGTCTAGGGTTCTTCTGATTTAAACCCCTACAATTATTTTAAGCTACTGATTGACACTTTTCATTCTGACTGAATACTATGGTAACATTTTCCTGTCTTTGGAAAGCAAGCTGGAGAATTGTTTGATTTTAAAATTCTAGTTACTTGTTTAGATTGACAAAACAAGAAACACTGAATGATTCATTTAAAACCATAATTTTACAGAATTTCAAAGATTGCAAAGGAAGAAACTTACCTAGAATCTGCTTGGGATTCTATTGTTTCTAAGGCTGCCAATTCCTTGTCCAGCTTTTCACTGTAACTCTTAACCTAAGGGTTGGAATTAATAATAAATTGAAATATATTTCCATGCATAAAATGATTCAGGTACTCAGCTTTCCTACACCATAGGATCAGTAAGGTAAGTTGTCAAACAGCTTCACCATTTAATACATCCCTCCACACACTGAACTTCTCAAAAATGACTCAGCTAGAATCAGTGCACAGAAAAACAAAGAAAGATTACCTCAGTTAACGTCTTTTTTGCTTCGGTACATTTTGCCTGAAGATCAGCACACTTAGCTTGCAACTATTATGAAAGAGAAAGAAAAGAGTTTAATTCTCTATTAACGCTAATTACACCCACAATGGAGAACAGCAATATTTGAGCTGTTAATAATGGTTGTCTATTAAACAATAGGCCAACCATCACAAACGTTGTCTCTTCTTTTCATCTACTCTGAGAGCATTTGATTGCAAGAATTCCTGTTGATTATTTAATTAATAACAGCCAACATCTTCCATCTGACCTTATAGATGTATTAGGTCCCAGAATAAAGAGCAGCTTTTACAAAATGGATGTCAACAGAATCGTAACTTATTGGATAGAATCTCTGGTAAATTGCTCAAAGTTATTTAGCTAGGTTATACTAGCCTAGCTGCACAACAGGCTAAGAAGAGAGTTCCATTTTGTACTTCTCCAAGTAAGTTAGGGTGACTCAAGACTTGCATAAAAGCACCATGGCACCCTACCACAGACATGTCCATAGCAAATAAGCAATCTGATGTATGATTTTCTTTTGCGTAACCATGAAAAGTCTAATAAGGTGTCAGTTTGCAAAACACCACTGGATATTGCACTTGTCAAATAATTTACAAAGGCTAATTTTAGAAGAATATTCTTTTCTAAAGTACTTAAGGTAACATTGCAAATAGTAGCAACAAAAATGGGACAAGGGTTACGAAACTGGAGAAATGTTGCAAATAAAGAAATGCACGTTTGGCTTTCTGTTCCACTTCTTTTCATGCTGGTTTAGTTTACTGTTCACGTGGAGCTGTGACTCAACACTCCACTCATCCCTTTCCACAGCCAAATTTAGAAAAAGAAAGCTTTTTCATTGTTTTTCATATATTTCAGCAATAATTCACCAATACACAGAATTCCAACTAGTTGAAAAATTATAATTTAAGCCTGCAGTCCACATCTCATGAAAACATTTGTTATGAGAACTCTTGCTGAAATTTAGTGCAGTACTGAAGGCAGAACTTCACAAACATTTTTTAAAAGAGGGGTCTTGACTGTCACCAATTTCAACATCTACCTCACCCGTCAAAAGCTGTCTTTGGCAAGTGGCAAAAAAAATTCAGCCAGAAAATTTTTACTTTCCTAAAGTGATAAAAGGATTATATTTGGCTAATAGCTGTCAGCATGTTTTTTCTATATAAAAACAAAGCACTGAGACTGTTATGTACTGCAAATATACAACACAGAATTAAAGGGCTCTCAACTGTTAAAATGGCAAACAGTGTGACAACACCTTTAGAAAACACTTGTTTTCCTGTGGATTATGAAGTTTGTTTGGCAGTTAAAAGCCCCATCTGTAATGAAGAAAGGACTCTATTGATTTTGTGTGGTTTACAACATGTTTCCTCCTCACCCCAAACTGCTTTCTTGTTCTCAGCAGTATATGGAAAGCAAACAAATACATTCACTCATACGCCAGGGAAACTGGTAAAGGAAATTACTTGCCCCAGACATGCAAATGTGATCTACTCAACATATATAAAGTTACAGGCATATTCTGTATTACTAATTCAGCAGTCCCACTACGCTACAATTATGTAGAATATAAGAGCCATCTGCTCCAGAAAAAAATGCTTTTTAACATATCAGTCATTGACACTGCATACAGACACTGGTGGATCCTTCCTGCTTTCCAAATCATAACGGCACGACACAGAATACCCGCAAAAGCCACCCACAACTGCTAAGCATGTTTATCAACCTCTCTTACTGCTCAACCAGGCAAGAAAGATCAAGGAAACAGCACAGCCAGAAGTGTGCTAGTGCAATACTGAAGATTTTGATTTTCTGAAACCTGAGCTAGCTGTTGCCGTTTCCTAACGCCATTCTTACTACACAAGTCTACCCAGGCTGTTCTCCCCCAAATTAAGCTTGAACTAACTGCCTCCAAGAACACAAACTGCTCTCGCAATGCGAGGGCTGTGGTGCTGTTCTAGTACACACATACATTCAAAGTGAGCATGCTTCCAGTATGTCTACATGCTGCCTGCAGAAAAACTGCAGATGGATGTGAGCTGGTGGACACAATCCAAATCTGCTCAAATTCTGTAGAACTGTACTAGAATATCCTTAAAAGAGAGCAAATGTGCTCCCTTTTATAAGAGGGCAGTGCTAAAATGTTGCCAGTCATGATAACAAAGCTTCTTACCTGGCACAGGTTTGCAACCTGTTATCTCAGAGCAAATGCTGAGAGAGGCTGCATCTGTCTCCGTTCTACAACATACACACAGCACAGCTGTATCTCCCTTCATATGTATTTGTCTTATGGCCTTTGTGGTTTAAAAGAAGAGTTAAAGTTTAACAAAAAGATACTGCAATGACTTAGGATACACTGACCATCCTCTTCTTTTCTCCTCCTTTCTGAAATTCCAAAGATTTCATTCTGTAATTTGTGTTTCTACTTCAGGGGAAAAAAAAAAATCAAACCAATATGGGAATTCATGCAGGATTTAAGTCTGTAAGCACATATTATGATTTTGAAATCCTGATACTTCAGCCTACACTTAAATGCTGGGCGTTGTCAGTATTTTTTAACTAACAGTCATCACCTTGGCAGGGCACCAAAGTTACATTTGACATAAACAGACATGGAAAATTCGTATTACTGAAGTGTATTTAATTTCAGAAGATAATAATATCACAATTATAGTATATCGTAATACTTTCTAATATTTCACTCTAGAATGAAGAGGAATTGTGACAGACAGTTTCCATACAATGCAAATAATAATTGTAGTCCTATTGGCTATGAAAAAACGCTATTTTTAACAGATGGTGCATGCCAAAGGGCAACACAAACAGGAATGCATCAGTTTAAGAAGAAAGAAACTAGTTCAGCATGTTCCAAAAGAAATGCCATCTAATATTTACCAGATAAAACATTGTCATACTCTGCCCTTTGAAAGCCTTTTTTTTTTTTTTCAAAATAAATTAAGAACCTCCATCAGTTCTTCCTAAAGCTTTTTATTAAAGCTAGAAAAAAAGAAGAGAGAAACAAAGAACAGGAGAGGCAATTAGTCTTTCCAGTTTTGTGCATAAGTTTTATTTCTACAGCTTTATTTAAATTTAGTATTATTTTAATGTTATCAAGAGACTTCAAAAAACGTTTCACAGCATATGCTTTACTGAAAGGAGATTTAAGTTTTGAAGGGATAAATATCCTTTAAATAAAGGTTAGAGACTATTTTATTCTTATTTTAAAAATAAAAAATAGAGTCAGGTCTAGTAAGTGGCTGAGCAGGAAGGTTTAAAATCTAGTGCTCCCACAGTTATTCCACAGCAGCTAAGGCTTTCAAGGATACCATTCTTTTAGCTCTGCTATTTGTAAGACTGAACACATCATTGTCATAAAATGTGCCACACAGACAGCTAACTTTCAGAGCCCCTCTACCCCCAACATTTAATAGGTAAAACCATTTAAAATGTAAGGCCTTAAGATGTTACTGACAAGAGCAGAGCAAAACAAAAAAACCAGATGAAGGCTGCTGGAGCAGTGCTGTACTTGACAGCATAAGTCATCAGCAGCACTTTTTCCTCAAGTACTATTTTTTTTTTGGCAAGCTCTTCCAATTCCTGGCTCTGGTGTTTTCATCAGATTCTGCAAGCTAAAGATGGCATGGTGCTGATTACAGCAATATGCATAATTAAAAGCAGCATTTCATTAATGGCTGGGTTTATTTCCATTTAGACTTTTCTGGGTTTAAATGGCAACAGCATAAGTAGGTTGAAATAGAGGAATAGTGGTTCTTACTCTTTCTTATAGGTACGAACAGAACATCAGTCACAAATTCAAGAGCCTTTCCCCCCTAAAACAAATGTGAAGATGTGAACCAAGCAGTGACTGTGCAAAACCACTCACAACAAACAAAGAAGCCAAAAACCCACCTTAGTCAGTGAGACAAGCTCACTCATATAAAAGAACAGGAAGTGATAAAAAGTTTATTATAGAATATTGTTGTGGTTTTAACTGACTAACATGTTCAGCATGAAAAATTGCTGGTGTAGAAGATGGCTTGCAAATCTTTTCTGGATGGTAAAAGCTTTGTGATCAACCACATTTATCAATGTTTTCTTCTTTATTACACAAACAATACTCACCTCTTCCAGGAGTTTGGTTTTATGTGAAATCTGCTTATTCAGAGATGCCACCTTCCTTCTATGTTGTTGGGCTGCTCCAAGCCTTTCTGGTCGCTCCTCAGCAGAAAGCTCAGATTGCTAAAATAAACAATAAGAACAGCTTGTTGGACCTTACACTATTAGTTCCTGCTTCTTCAGTAGCTCAGGAAATGCAAAAAACCACCTGTGATATTCTTTATTGAGTACTGTGTCCCACTATCCAACAGAAAGAATGACTTACCTATTTATCTCGCATCAAGATTAGGAAGCAGCTGAACAACTGAATTACATCCCAAAGGTGACAGGTAAAGTAAGCTAAAAATAAAAGTCAGATGCCCTGGGACGGGTGGAAAATAATACAGTATACTAGAAGAAATAAATAATTTTTTTCACCAGCATCACAGTTAAACCTGGTAGAGTTCCTAAACAGAAAAAACACAAACATGCTAAAAACCACCTTAAGCAGTAGTATTTACTGAACTTGTTGAATCACAGATGCTGCATACCCCAGTAAGCAGATCCAGAACTTTCAAAAGCCTTTAACAATTGTGTATTTAGATTCTGAAATACTGGCTTGGATGCATCTTTATGCTGAATGACAATGACATAGACATACTCAGTGTGGTAGATACATTTACTGCCCTAAATTTACCGCCCTAAGGCTTTTTTTTGTGTGTGTGTGTGCGTGTGTGTGCGTATTATGGACACCAGTCTTTGAAAACGACCCAATCCAGCACGCATTGCCAAGAAAGCGTCTCATAAATACATAATGAAGACAGCAATCTGGATCCATTCTCCTGTTTTCTCTGAATTGTGAAAGGAAAGCTGCCAGAAACATTCTTTACCAAGAATAACCTTTGTAATAGAAATTGTATATTTGCAGTAGACAAAAGAGTGACTAAAAATCAGTGATTAGATGTCCAAGCCATTATCAGCCTAAACATTATTTGTACCTTTTGAAAGTCCTCACTTAAATCCATCTGTTTTGTTAATTTGCTTCATGCACTCAGATTTCTTCTTCCAGTTAATCCATTTTCCAATATTTCATTAGACAACCAGTTAAGTTTCAACTATTTCAGGTGTTAATTTGCAGTATTGAAGTCTTTGACAGACTCTAAGTGCTTTTTGAATAATTGCAAAATGTTGACAACCACTACAATGTATAATCAGCAAAAATTTTACAAGAAGTATGAAATATTCCTCACTCATATTTGCTCCTAGTATCCATTCTAGGCAGACGGGTAAGCAGGTCTTCATTAACAGCTTAATTTTAAATGAAAATAAGAGGCAAAACCTGTCTTCCACTTCTCCATTTTCTATGTTATTCATATTGAAGAGCAGCTTAACGACTTGTTATACTTGTACATCTACACCAAGAAAACACCAATACCCACATCTTATCCCAACAATTCACATACTTTCTTTCCATTTGTTAGGAAGGGAAAAATGCCTCCAAGCAAGACCTGTAACACAAAACTATTCTACAAATACACATTCAGATTTACTTTTTCCTCTCATTATTTAGCCAGATCACATTCCCTCATCATGTCATGCATTCTAAGACCCCATCCTTCTCACCAGGCGATTAGTCTATCTAATATGCATAACATGCAAATCAAGAGAACTGGAAATACAAGAGAAAGAAACATGAGCTAAACCAGTCTTGAGACTGATCTTGCAAAACCAGCAGAAATCCATACAGTACAGCTTTGGCATAAAGAAAACGTCGTGTCTCAAGAAGTGGACTGTTAAAGCTTGCTTTTTGAAAATAGGAAATAACCACCACTATAATACAGGGGGCTTCTGCAGAAAAAGTTTTCTGGTCTGCAAACAAAAATAACTAGGGTCAAGCCTCGTACAGTCAAATTGGGCTAAGGATCCTCTCTGCTGCAACACTACAGCTTTCAAGTTACTGAGGAACTGGGTTGCAACTTGTGGAGAAGCATGTATCTTTCAGCATAGAAGGAAGAAAGAACAAATTATGGAAGCTACTTTGCTTCCGACACTGTTGTTGTTACCAGATCTCTTACTAGACTGAAACAGTAGTTGCCTTTTGAACATAATTTAAGAAAGCTGTATCTAAGCACTAGTGTCTCTGACTGTTCAAGATTATCAATTTGCTACTCTTATCTCAAAACAAGAACTTCAATTACTTGTGTGTCCTGGTTTCAGCTGGGATAGAATTTTCTCTGTTTTCTTCTTAGTAGCTAGAATAGCATTGTGTTTTGGTGTGACACAACAGCATGACAAAAAGGGATACATGGATACATACTTCAGCTCATCTACTTACAGATGTTATTCCCACCACTGACCAGTGTAGACTCACTTCTGCATTCCTCCCCACTGTCTGCAACTGCTAAACTGCCCTAAAAACATTTAGCCAATTCAAATAAACAAGTTAAACAATAAGTTTTAGTAGCCTCGTTTTCTATGACATAATTTTTTAAGTTAAAACTCCATATTAATTATGCATGAGGATCACTAATCTATGGCAGCTCAAAACTGCTAGCCAAAATAAATGGTTAATTCTAGACATCAAGAGCCTGCCTCCCACTGTAAACATGTAAACGTTTTAAATGGGAAGGAGAAAGGAAATATATGCAATTAATGTTATTCTTTGTAATGAGATTCTCTCACACATACTAATGCTACAAACTTCCAATAATTAAAGAAAGAGAATTCAATCATTAGTCTACAGAGCTTCATATTCTTAAAAAAAATTTAAAAAGAAAAATTTGAGTCTCTGTACAAACATACAAACTTTGTAGCAGTAAATAATTTTGTTTATCTCTTCACATTCAATCATCTTCTACTAGCAAATAGACTTCAGAGGTTTAGATCTCTAACTCCATCATAGTTGCCTCAATTTGAAGTCCACTGTCTGAAGCCCACTGGGAAAACAAAAAACAGTCTCCAGCCCCATAACAGTTCGAATATATTTTCAGTCAAGTTACACTCCAGATCTTTAGCAGTCATTTCAACGTAATTTGCTGTCATTTTTCCTTGACACTTTCCTGAGGCTCAGGAACCCAAAGATAAAAATCACTGCATCTCACTTTATCTTTCAGGATTTCTGCAAACAAAAAAAAAATTCAGAATATCCAATTCTTCCTTGAATGACAACCCCAAGCCATACTAAATGGTTGAAACGGTTATTTCATGTTACTTCAACTGACTGTGTAGGGTATGCAGTAATCTCTGATATATGATTCCAGTCAGCTTCTCAAGAAGTAAGCAGCTTGCAAACAGCATTTAAAACTGTTGAAGAGGATTCTCCTTCAGGCATTTTTGAAGGGGGTAATGTTGAGATGGCACTTCCCCAGTTTTAGTCGTTCTCTCATTTTACCAGGGAACAAGCTTTTTCTCTTATTCTACTCCTAGCAAAACCTCCTGCTATATGGGACAATACTTGTAAATTCTCAGAGGATGAATCCTTCTAAACACAGTAAAATCAAAGCTACTTTGAATAATCGGCCTTAGAAAGCTGGTGATGAATAGGCAGATAAAAGCCATATTAATAATTTTCTGTCAGGATTTTAAGAGTGAGGAACAACACTAGAATCTTCCTTCCAGTTTACCTTCCAGTTACCCAGCAAGTTAACACAACAGCAGAAAGGAGCGGAAAAAAACAGAAAACTGTATGCATTGATCTTCTGCAAAAATACCATGTTGTTAAGACAAGTCCTGGCACATGGCAACATCAGATCTCAAATTCTTTTTGCCAGCTATCTTCACTGGGCCCGTGGATTCTATTAAGACTCTGGCAGACAAATAAGCACTGCTGTGTTCTTCCAACTATGAATAGTTACAGGGATTTAAAACTATTAGAACTATATCCAAACATTGCTGATGCTTCAATAAACTGATTGATAACATCCGTAATTCTCTTCCCCTGGTGCATGCATACACACACATCCAAATTTTTGGTCCCATACAATAGATTTGAAAAGCGATATATTTTTGGTTTGACTTGAGTCAGTTCTTACTTTCCAGAGTATTAATCAGTGTTCTACTATAATAGTCAAGGTCCTGCTGCTTTCTCTCAGAATAGAAGAAATATAACATTGAAATATGACCCTTGGGCTTCTGGTCTTCCAGTCCTTTATAATAAAGAAAGGCCAAGAATTTGCTATAGACTCTGTTGAGTTATAGGGTTTATCTCCCAAATGGGAAAGCTCAATACCTCATATGTGTCAACAAAAAGGAAGAAATATGAGAAGACTATTCGACAAATAAGAGCGACCTATAACTCATCTCTGGCAGTGATGTATTGTATGTATTAATTGCTTGAAGAGCCAGATATTCTTTTCACATTACTGTAAAAACAACCACAGTTGAACATAATAAATTGAGCCAATAGACACAGTTAATTGTCTTGACTTCCAAAAGCAACACCGGTTTGTTTTTCATGATACTAGATTCAAACCAAGAGATTCAGGACATGACTGATAACTGGAGCCCAGTGCAAGTAAGATCCCAGCATCTAAAAAATTTGAGAAGGCCTAGATTCTTCTCTGGGCAGGCCCACAGAACTGTATTTCTGTGCTTAACACTCAACATTTTAAAATGCATTAAGAGTTCAGACCTCTGGTTTGAACAGGTATCAACTCGGGCCCTTCTTTATTAATGAAAAAATACAAGCAGGGGCTTAAATCCAAACTACTCATAAATACAACTCAGGAATAAGCTTGTGCATGTTTAAATCTCATTAACATACTTTCCTGAATCCTGACTGTGCTGTTATCCACAGCATATGAGAAAGAGCGTTGTTTCAAGACAATAATGGCAATTAATTTGGAAGCTTAAGGGCTAAATTAACAAGCTATCAAACATGACTTGGTAAAACATAATCAGGTAACACACTTACCTTTTCAGCGTATTCTGACACTATTTGCTTGATCTCATCTGACTGGAGTCCAACAATCTGTCCAACTGTGCTTGCTGTCAACTTGCCCTGCAATTGTGTCAAGAAAGTGTTTGGAGTTTTGGAACTGCCTGTGCTTTTCACACTGCAATTTCCCCAAGCTCTAACTTTTACAGAAATGCACAAAACTTTTCCACTTGCTAAAAGTCTGTAATAATAAAAAAAGACCAAGAAACATTTCACCTCAAAAAACCCCCAGCAAAAAAAACCAACTTAGCTGATAGAAATTTCACACTTAAAACTTTTCAGCAAACAATAGAGGTAATTTGAACTCAGATTTCCAAAAACTTACTTTGAGTTATATTCTGTATACCGAATTTTGCATGTGCAGTAATCAAATTTACTTTTAGAGCACATTTTGAGCCAACCTATAACAATGTAGTTGTGTGAAAGATTGCACCTTTCAAATTGGATGCAAGTACAAAAACAATCTTCAAGTAGAACTGAATTCTACAGTGGATTTCAGAAGAAACTACGTCAATCAACTTTGAGACTACACTAATTACTATGTTTTCTTCTATGACTTAAGCATATACAGAAGCAATGTTTAACAACTGCATTTCTTCCCAGTCCTCGCACCTAGAAATCAAAATTTAAGAATTTTCAAAGTTACAACAGGCTAAGATTTCCATTATATTATTGCCTACAACCAATTAAGAATTTGAAAAAAAGATACACATCCACTATTTTCAGTGTCTTGCACTAATGGTGTTGTTTACAAGTATTTATCAGTGCTTTGAAAAACACCTTGAAACCCATACAGTTTTCCTCCACTCTCCCCAGTAAAACAGTTTACTCCTCTGGATAGCTTCACAGGATGAATAAAATAAGATCATACTGTATCTTGGGTAGCTGCTCCATGATATTTTTCCCCTGAGATTCTCCTTGTAGAAACCATTTGAAAGAGGCACTTATTTATATTGCTTTTATCACTTCAAGGCAAATGATTAAGTCATCAGCCTCATAAAAATTACTGCCTTCCTAATTTAAACATTTTTACTTGCACTCCCTTCATGAAAATTTAAACGCAGTCATCCCAAGACTTCAGACTCACCACTAACCTGATTTTAGGAATAAACGCCACAACCAACCATAACCTAAAAAAAGCTGTATCAGTTTTAAATGCTGCTTACCTCTTCTGTTGCCATTGCAGCCATTCCAGTCATCAGAGTTTTAATGCGAAGCTAGGGTAAAATATGAGGAATTACACACAACAATTTATCTTTTATTATTTAACTTATTTCTGCCTAGTGACAAGGACACTTGTACACAATTAGTATCATATAACACATGTATTTTAATGTGTGTAATGGCACAGTAAGTCTATGAAAGTTAAAGAAGAGGTGGCTAAAGTTATCATATAAAGGAAAATTCCTTATAACAGTATAGGTTCACTCAGAGTATTCAGCTCCCGCTATCAACCGAAAACTGACCTTTTAAAAATTCTCAGATTCCAAACCAAAAGTTGATTTTTTTTGGTATAAAATGTCAACAAACACTGAGGTTTGTGCATCAATTTCAGGTTCTGTATTTTCCTGCGGGAAGCAACTCCCACATCAGCTAAGCATAGAAATTTTCCTTCCTGTAGAGAACGACTGGGTGGTGATAACTGCTGCCCTCCCCCAGGTGAGTAACATCCTACTATGTATATGGCACACCTCTTCAGCAGCCTGGAGGTCATCTTCATCACAAGGCCCAGCTTTTCCTGCTGCTGCAAGCCCTGGAGGTAGCGCAATTTTTTTATCTTCAGCCTTAAAGAAGAAAATATTGTATCTAATTCCAGTAATCTGAAGTATTACGACAACAAAGAGAAAACTGGAATATACCTGTTCTGTTTTACATGTTAGCTACTCCATCCTCACACTCCAATTCATGCCAAGCCAGGTATAACCCTCACTGACTTCTGAAGTATTCCAGCTGTTCAGGACAGCGTCTCTGGCTTGCTATGGACACGTCTGGTGCAAAGACCCCTTATTCCACAACCTTCTAAGAACTACCAACCATGTAAGACAACTAGCTACTCCAGAATATTATGTCTGCTGTATAGGAGAAAGCTGGGGGTTTTGTGTTACAGAAATAATTTTTTAGAACTTAATATAATTTAATATTGGTATAACAAACATACAACATAAAAAAGTATAAAATTACCTAGTTCAGCCAGAAGAATTCTTATCACTAAAATAATGAGAACCAGTGACAGAATAAATTTCTAGGTCACTCTATTGCACCACTAACCTATTTCATCTTCCACTGCTGCCCTACTGGTGACTCAATTCACACAACACACGTGATGGCCTTCTAATATACAACATTCCAAAGTCAGTAAAATTTTTGAAGAAACAAAATGAACTCTATACACATGACTGTAGCCTGGCAGTTACTTTGAGGGGACAAAGAGGTATGTCTACATTTGGAAACACCTCCATTTATAAAATTTAAATATTAAATTTGTATACAGCCTTAATGTACTCAGGGTATTGCTGGGTCCATGACATGCTTAATGCATTTCTTCATTACCTCTGTCTGTAATAAAAGCTTGCAGCCAAAGTAATGTCTGCACTGAAATAATAGAACTGCAAATACTCTGACAAGGACATTTTATGATTCCATAATCATCAAAAGCACAGCAAGAATGCTGCTTTCAGGAGGCACTATGATTTATTTATGGAATGGTATCATGTTTCTCTATCACATTAAATAACTTGTTATGTCAAAAATGCCTATAAAATTTCTTACCAAGCTGAATGGTTCTTCAAAAAGAAAAGGAAAAAACTCTTTAATGATCACATCATGGAACACTTAGTTAAAAGATACTCATTAAACAGACAGGATATGTTCATTACCTCACATTAAAAAAGAAAACAAAACAAATAAAACACCCAAGTCTCCTTTCTTCTAAGTGAAAAATGTTTGCAAAATGTAACCTTTAAGTGCAGATGAAGGGAATGCTTTATAAAAGGAGGTAGTAATCAATTGCATCTTTCATTACATTCAGAATTTTAGTTACAGTTAACCATTTTTAAGAGGTGGTAATAATAGTAGTTAGAGCTGTTTATTCTGTTGTATTCCTTTAAGATCTTGCAGTAACCAACACTCCAGCAAAAACAATGCAATTCTTCCCACAATATTTAAAAACAGTATATCTTTACCTGTTCCGTTTTCCCTGTTTGTCTGCTAAATCCATACCTCCTAAAAGAACAATAGTAACATGAAAGAAATACATTATTGTTTACAACTTCCACAAATAAATTAAAGTTTCTATCAGTTTTCAACATAAGAAAGGCACTAAGAAGTGAACAATTTCAAAATCGTTTCACTAAAAAGTGAATCGAACAGCCAGGTTTGGGTTAGTTTTGGAATGCTTCAAATTAACTAAGGAAGCAGGTACCGCAGCATATTTACAGAATAATTTCAGCTCTATCTACTCCTTCCATTAGGAATTGCCAATCTGTTCATAAAAATATTGTCATGTAAAGCTCGTGAAAAGAAAAAGCAATGTTCATTTTCCATTTGGAAGTTAATCTGCAGCTATTAGCTATACACTTCTGAATTCTGGGAAGGCCTTGGGAAGTGGTCCGTGCAATCTCGCCCAAAACCATTTATGCTTATGTGCTTTGAAGAATTTCAATTTCTTACTGAAGAATGGCATTCAGAGCTTTAAATTTTTTTTATACACTCAAACTCTTATACTTCTGTTTTTTTGAGGGAGAGGAAAAATTGACAACTGAGATATGTTGTTAGTTTGGAAATATTATCTTAAAGAAAAAACAGGCAGAAAGAAATTTTAGACATGAGTAAGCAATCATCTTCAGCATTATGAAGCACTAAACCCAGCACATACACAGATATGAAAAGAAGTGATGTTCCTGATGGACTAACTTACAGGTACAACAGTTTAACTCCTTAACTACTGCAGAAGCAGGACTATTTACAAGCCTTTTATGGCTAAAAGTTAAGTGATCCTCAGCAGCATCAATTGTCACCAGTTCTCCATTTATTCAACACTCATACTTAAGAGGTAAATTCAGTCATATTTCATTACAGCATAACAGCATAAAGTTTTAAAGAATTCCCCAACATTAACTTCTCTCTGCATTTTAAAGCTTAGCAGTACAAAGAATGCGGCAAAGCACGACCCGCACACAGAATATGCATAAAGTGACATTAGTGTAAAAGCGTTTGCAATTAGTATTGCCGTTATCGTATATCTGTTCTCATTTTTTGTAGGAGCACAATTTTATTTTCACACAGATAATTGCATCTGAGTAATGAACCGCACCAGAACAGCAATAACAAAAACTGAAACATCAGTTGTATCAACAGAGAACCTAGATACCGCCCAGGCTTAACATTTCACATCTATTATAGCAACTGACTTTGTACTTTGCTGAAAACTGATCATATGCAAAGATGTGGCAATGAGAGCCCTTATCTGAAGCAGACTATGTAACTGAGTGGAACGATGCTCACCGGCATCACTCCACCCTCAAGCCAGACTCTTGCCTACCACATTCAAGCTCACTTGCGATAACCTTTAAGCTGGAAGCCACAGGATCAAAAAATAATTTAGAATACAGCACTATCACTCACTCTATCTGGATAGTGCTGCATTTGGCATCAGGACCTTGCAAGACCCTATATTATTAGTTGGACTGAGAAAATTAACTTTTGTGATCAGAGTACTCTGAAAGGAGCCATTTCTATGACAACCAAGAAGCACTTAGGAGGAAAAAAAAAAATCCTCTACTTCACAATTTTCTACAGCTGCCATCTACATGCAGTAAAAGAATTAAAGGTTCACTTTAACTATTTGAATCCTAAAAACATTTAACTCTACTCCTAAATCTACCAAAAGCTTACTATTTGCCTTTTTTAGCAGTGTTCTAGTTCCCCTAACATTGTCGAAGAGGGGACAGTAACCCCTACTGCCTCTACAGACTTCTTTACGTATCTCCGAGTCCTTCTACTCTTGTTATTTTATTACTAGGTTCACAGCAGACACACTATCATCCTCCTTAAGAGTTTGTCTACCAAAACACATGAAACAGACATTTGTGTGTCTCTCTACTGTCATTTTCTCCTATGTTCTTTATTTTTGCACTATATCAGAAATATTTTTCTGATCGAGAGTTTTATGCTTTGAGAATTCATTATGGAAGCATTACCAAAACACATTCAAATCTTGCAACTATCCTAATTTTCTCCCACTTCCATTCATGTTAAGCTCTTCATGCCAAACAACTAACTGTATGTCTTCTAGTAAGTACTGTCCTTCATTCATATCACCAACTTTAATAGTCAGACCAGCAAGTCTTCTGTCATGCTCCATGCCCTTCAAACACCAAATACCTCTTCTGCATTTGTTCTTCTGCTAGGACTCTGCAACTTTAATAGCCAGACCAGCAAGTCATGCTCCATGCCCTTCAAACACCAAATACCTCTTCTGCATTTGTTCTTCTGCTAGGACTCTGCAATGTCACTGAGATCATCTCAGCAAATACTATCCTGAAAAGGTACTTTCCTTCCCAAATTCACAAGTTCTTGGTCATTTTCTTAGTCCCGAACCACTCCTCATATCACAGACAAATGCATAAAAACAGCAGAAGAAAAGTACTCAAAATGATGAGTCAAAAAAAGCCAAACCAAAACAAAAACCAGCTACGGCTTTATGGGAGAAGCCACAGAAGATACAAAAACAAATCCCAATGTCATTCACAGTCATTAAGAGGTCAGACAGCAGACAAGCTGTTCATATCAGGAAACTATGAAAAGAAAATTGGAAACAGAAACTAGAAACAGAAACTCTGTAACACTATTTTCGGCTGTTTGGAGAACTCTGAGTAAACCAGCGGGACTTCCAATGCTAATGGGTAAGTGCAAGCCTTGGTAACGTTCCCTCTATATGGAAGTTTGCAGAAAGTAAGAAGAAAAAACACTAAACCATAATTCAGCCTCCTGATGTAGCGACCACATCAGAACTACAAAAAGAAGCTATGAGAATTTCAGTTCCTTGTTTCACTGCTTTCTGGGGATTACTCGCAAAGAGGCAATATTGATTAACAGACACTATCTGGAAGCAGCATCAATTAAGCCATTTTTATGAAGCAAAGAAGTATGTTAAATAAACATACTCCACTAGCAGCATAAAGTCAGAACTTGGTCTACCATTGTACAAAACATTGATCACACATATGAAGACTGAGAATTTTACAGGGTAAGCAAACAAAATCTGAAACCAAATAGGAGTAAATCTGAAACCGTTTGGTTTTCTAGTAGTAGAAAAAAAAATCCAAATTTTATATGCAATGCTCCTAAATACACACAATATAAAACCCACAGACAATTACAATGAAGCCTTTCACCTGCCATATTCCAGAAGTGTAGCATGAACCTTTGATTCCTCATCTAGCAGTTCTTCAGCTCCCTTCTGACGTTTATATTTTCTCTGGGGTTTGTAAACTTCCTGTAAGACAGTGAATGAATTCAGAGCTTGTAAAAGGCTTTTCTAAAATAAATGAAGAATTGTTATCTAGAGTGATATATATCACTGTTTGCTTTCCAACTCAGTATACTTACCCAAATAAACATCCTTCACTTTCTCTTTTTGGAATTACATGATAAAATCTTACTGAATTTACTTCTAAACAATTTGCTATAGACCCTGTCTCATCCAGGGCTGAAAAAAATTATAAATGCGTATTTAACAACAAACATGATTACTTCAACCATCTGCTCCATCACATTTGAAAGAAGAGGCAAAAATAACACAAACACATCTTAAAAAAATCCCTGTGATTTAGCTGATAAGGCCAGTGTCTAGAATGTTACCTCCTTTGTGAGTTAGTTCTAGTTTTGATCTCTTATTAGATAACTCAATGTAATTATTATCTACTCAAATCACAGGTTACAATGGAACTGATGCAGATTTTACTGCAATTTAAGGAATAAAAATATCTTAAGAAGTTTGGTACTAAAATCATTCCATCTCATGCTATCCTAACGTGATCCCATAGCTGGACAACAGCCCATCAAACAAAACAAGGATTCACAAGTACTGTTTTCTGCAGACAAAGCTACTTCCAATTTAAAAATGCTATCTTGACCATTAACATAGACACCACTGTTATAACACTGTAAACATGGCCTTTTTTCTTCCTCCTGCCATATAGATCAACTATGCCACTATAAAAATTTATATAACATTAGAAAAATTATTTTACCTCAAGCGCAAACAAAACAAAACCAAACCCCAACCCAAACCAACCAAAAAACACCCGTGAGATCCTCAGCTTTCCCCAATTTAGAAATTTGAACCAAGATAAGATTTACTTTGATGGGAAATATTTTTCCTGGTGGTTTGGTGAAAAAACAGGGTGCAGTGAGTCTGTAATGCAATATTTCTGTTGCTGGAACAAAGAGTTTGAAGTTACTTGAAGACTAGTATTTAGTGCTATCATGCTAGGAAAGATACTGAAAAAAACTAACCAAGAATCTGTGATCTCAAAGATTTTTTTTCCTTTTACTCCAATTGATACTTTTAAAAAGTGCCCCCCCAATCAATTTGATGACATTTTATCTTCTCCTATTTCTGAAAAGAAATTCTACCCCTTATCACAGCAGAAACGAAATTAATCATCACCATCAAATAATCAGCATTACAAAAAGGAACATATCCCTCTCTTCTGGTCTGTTTTACACTCGTATCTTTTAAACCCTTTGAGCGCCAGGCTCAGAATGCTTAGAACAAAGACTTTACAAAAACAAAAGCTGAAATCAAAGCTTAGGCTTTCCATGTATACTTTTAATTTCAGAAAATCCTATTCACATGGGACAAAAGATTCAATGCAAGAAGTTGCAAAGATTCTAAAAGAAAATAAAAAAGAAAGATTTTTTTTTGCATGATCTGACTTTTTGTACAACATAAACTATTATTTTCAACATGCAATTCCTGCACCATAACACCGCTGAAATAGCTTTCAACCTTTTTTAAAGACATGTAATCCCAAAGCAGACATTTCAGACAAGGGAAAATAGACAGTGTTCCTTGTCAAGTGTCTCCTGAATTTGTTAGTTACCCTTTGCAAGTCTGACTTCATTTGTAATCTGAATTTCTGTAATCTTTGTTTCCAGCTATTAAATCTTGCTCCATTTTTGCCTGTCACATGAAAAAGCTTTTTATGATCAGGATTCTTCCAAAAAATGTACTTTCACACAAAAAGCAGTGGAAGTTGTAAAAATAATTATAGCTTTTATGGTGGCATTCTATAACCTGTTCTATATAATGTGTAGGCATCATACCACAAACATTAGTATTGGCATCAGATAACTGAGTAGCTGAACAAAACCACTGCAAGATAATCTCAATTCACTAGATAGTCACCTTGCAACGGCAGTAGTTCTTATTCCAATAACCATTACTGATATTTAGTATTCCCTTCTCTAACCTTTAGGCCTGATCGTGACCATAAATCTCATTGTATTGTCCCCGTGAGAAAAGCAGGGCAGGTCCTTAGACCAGAGTTATAATAATGAATTCAGACCACAGACTAATCTTTCACACTTGCTGGTCCCCTTTTACAAAAGTGGATTTCTCTTCCAATTCCAATGCATACTGATTTAAAGGTGACCTGCGAAAGAGCCTTCATCTAATGGCCACTTTCTCCTTCTTCCAGTTCCTATGGATAAATAGGAAAGCTTGTGCACTTTCTCCCCCGAAAATAGCATGTGTTCTTCTAGACTGCAGTCGTGGCATGATGCCTTAAGAGATCTCATGAACTAATCTTCCATTAAGAAGACCAGGTGCCAGCTGTAAAGGATATAGTCCTGACAGAGCTCATACATTTAAAGAAGAGGTGTTTGTTTAATGATATGCTGAGCAGTGATGAACAAATGTCAAAAATTTATCTACCATGATGATGCATGTAAAAACTAGAGATCTGTGATCCAGAGAAGGCAGGATACACCTTTATCAACTCTGCAGATGGATCCAAACCAGGGAGAGCAGCCTGCATGCCCAAAGGCAGGAGAACTATTCAGAGATATTGACACAGGCTGGCTGAATGGTGCAAAATACTATCAAACTTTTAAGTCTGTACCTTGTTTCCCTTGCTTTTCACTATCTGTTTCATTCTTGGACCCTGAATATGGGACTATTCCCATAGCTGCAGAAGTAGACACATGCATATCTAATTCCAGGACCATGACCTATGAATTTTAAAGTAACAGCCCTAATACACTGGGTAAGTAAAAACCATTTCACTGGCTTCAACCAGTAAAGAAACACCTGATCTGGCATACACGTACTGCTTCACCTTTGCCATGTCATTCTCTCTGAGCTCTAAAAAAGCAATTTCAGAAAACATGGAGGTAGATATGTAAAGGAAACCCAACCAAGCACCATGGCACTTTGGACAAGGCACTTGAATGGACCTGACATTTACTAGGTAACGGAATGCTGAAAGTAGATTGCATTCCTTCTTTTCAGACAAGTTCTCCCAAATAAATGCACTAATGAAAAAGAATAAATTTAAAACCCCAAATTATTAGAACACAAAAACATCTCTGTTCCTCGGCAATCAAAGGCATCCCTTTATCACTGTGAATCAAGTATCTTCTGGGTTTATTTAAATGACACTAAAAAAAATTTAGGTACTGGTGTCTCATTACAGCATTGCAATTACTTTGCTTCTATCTCTTCAGTGACAAAGTTGCTATCAGCCACTTGGATACAGAACCGTTAGTGCTATTTAAAGACAACAAAGGTAGAAAATGGACACACTTGAAAAATTAGGACAACTATTCTGAAAATTGAAAATAAGCAGAAGCTTAACTAATTTCAAGTGCTACTTGATACAACACATTTGGAATATTTTTTTTTTATATGGACTTGCATTCTCTCCCAATTTAAAAGGTTATACAGGTTCACAAACAAACAATAATACTCATTTACAAAGGGAGCTAACTTGTAAAATTGAAAACAAATCTTACTGGAAAGACAAGTATTGCTGGTTGGAGTAAAAAGCTCATTGTAGGTCTGCCAATAAGTTTAAAAAAAAAACAACAAAAACACACAAAGGAAAACAACCAACCATGGGGAACAACAGTTAAATAATGCAATTGAAATTTTCAGAGCAAGAGTAATTATTCAAATAGATATCTTTTAGGCTCAGCAGCACTCAGGTAGCTAATATAGAAAAACAATTACCTCCAAAACATGGCAAAAGAGTAGAATGACTTGTCTGGTCCCTTACACAAGCTATCTTACAGTTCCTTATACTGGCATTTAACGCCTCTATTCATGGAGGAAGTTTGGGGCGTCGGCTAGAGCTACCTGAAACAGAATTGATTTTCCAAGAGCAGTGAGGTTTCACCACTTATTGAAGAGCCTTGGAAGTGTCCCATCCAAAGCATACCCAAATTTCCCATCACTTCTCAAATGCTGGCCTGCAAATTTATCAAGATGGTCAAAAAAACAGAACCGCAGTGAACTGTTGGATTAAGAAATGGTGAAGTGACAAAGTCACAAGCAAACAGGGAAACCAGAGAGAAAGCAAGGCCAGAAACTCGGGCTGCTAGCTAGGCATCTGAATTCAGGTATGAGACAGTGATATAGCCTATATATTTCACATGTCACTCCTGGAAGCATTCATGAACAAGCTTTCAAAAAATGCAAACAGTTTATTCAAGAGTTAGAAGATCTGCATCTGAAGAGGAAGAACACAAGTGATGCTACCTTTACCAACCAACAGTTGCTACTTGAAGAAAACATTTCTGAAGTAGGGTGTGTAGTTTCATTGCTAATTGCAAGTAGTAAAAAAGACAAGTTCTGAAATGCAGACATTTAAATTGAGGAGATAATAATAATTTAGATTAATTTAAATAGTCCAACTACTGATAGCTTCAAACAGTCTGCTCAGGGTTTAATAGTCTGTAAGCTACCTTGTGACTTCTGTTTGATAGTGTGGAACTACACTCTCTGTGCAGGCAGCTGATATGGTTTACCTACTCATGTAGTGTGCACCTAAAAGGTTTTCAATCTGATATGTTGGCATTTGAGACCTGTTCTAAGAACAACGCTCACCACGTAACTTAATTGAGACCTTCTCATTAGAAAACCCAGGATCGGCTGCATTAAAAAGAATTAACCGCCACCACTTTATTACTAAAACCAACTGCTTCTTGATCATAAAAATCTAACATACTTACAGAGATATCAGTAATTGTTTTGATAGCCTTCTCTTTTCTTTGCATGAATTCATCATCCTGCAAGACATTAACAGAGGTGATTAAAAATATCAGGAATGGAGATTAAATCTCAACCGTTCTAATGATTGAGCAAACAAAATTGTCAAATAGTTTCTAACTGAGCTGCCCAATTAATTGTTTGGTAAAATGTTAGCGATTTCCTGTAAGATAGAAAAGTATTTGCTTCTCTCATTAGACAGGTAGGTAGGTCTTCAAAAGTGTATCCAGATCAGCAGCTTTTCTTCCCTCTGCTTATACAGTACCTGACACAAACGCAATCCCAGCTCACTACCAGGATTTCCAATCTTTACCACATTATGAAGAAATGAAGTTGGGATGGGCTTAATGTCGAAAAGCGAAGTTTCCCCCACTGTTATTTTAGTTTCTAAGCATTAAAACCAACAAAAAACCCAAACCACCCCAAGCTAAAAAAATCCCCGTCTCTCCCAGGGGAGATATGAGGGACATCTACCTTTAATGCTGTTACTGAATTAGAGACAAAACTTGTGTTCTGGGTTTTAAGTATGGAATTGCCTTGGGATATGTATGAACTAAACTGATGGCTCCACACTACAGGCACAAATCCAAGCTCTTTCCAGATCTCCTCCTACACCCAGGAAACTTCACATCCTTATTGCAGAACAGGAAAAAGTGAGGATCACAACACTGTCCTAAGCATGTAATTTCAAAGCTGGCAGCATTTGACTACTATCAGAGGAGAAGGAATTTGATCAAGTGCAAAATTACTCTTATCACTACACTTCTAGATAAAACTGCAGCTCTCGCTCCTCCAGCAATCATATTTTCCACAGACAAATGTATTTCCTTTTAATTCAAATCTGTCCCGTCTTTCCCCAAGAAGTTCAATTTTTGAATGAAGTTTTTTAGGAATCTGGTTTTCAAGAACAGATGTTGGGGTTTGGATACACAGAGACAAGATCTGACTTTGAGCACTCTAAAACAAAACCCAAGTTACAGAGCATTAACAGCATATAAATTCTCATTTAGCTAGATTAGCTTCTCCACAGCATGCTGAGTGTCTTCAAACACATTTTGGGCAATGTAGCTCCAGACGCATGGTTAGTCTGGATATACTGCACAGAGCTCTTTATCCACTCCAGAAGCGAGCTACCTGGCAAGCCACACTGACAGAGAAGTACCAAACATTGCAAAAAAACTATGGCAATTGTTAAGCAAGAGTTAACTGTTATCTATGAACTCTCTGTCATAATAGTGTTTTAGTTTTTTCCCAGACAAATTCATACACAGATTCCTCTAGGACCGATTAACAAAAAGATAGCAAAGGCAGCTCTGGTATATTGTGCCAATTACAGAGCCGTGAAGCTCTGGTACTGCACCTGAGCATTTGACATATTACAATAGAAACAATAACTGGCTTAATCGTACCTCTGGTAGACTATGAGTTTTTTGAAACTGTGATATAGAGTAAGAACGGATATAGTCTCCCATTTCTTCCTTTGTTTCTATTGCACGTTTCACCAGCCACTGAAAAAAGAAAAAAAGTATCAGTGGGAAGTGGAAGAATAACAGCAGCAAACACCAAACCACTGCATTATTATTTTTCATACACTATAAAAGCTAAAAGCATATTTTAAGCATACAAACAAGAAAATTTATTTGTAACAATAGTAACTTAGGGACCTACTCCTAACAAAATGATTCAGCATTAACTATTTTATAAACTTCACATTTCCTATTCTTCTGTGTACTAAAAAGCTCAGCTGAGCAATCAGATAATGCATAAGCTAAGAAACCACATCACTTTTCTCACAATGAAAGTTTTACATGGAAAAACCTAAATATTCTTCATCCTGTTGAACTATATTGAACCATACAAACCTCAACGAACCATACTGTTCATACTACAGAGGGATTCACTAGCCCAAAGAAGATCAATCTGCCTTCCCTTATAAGCTCCTTGGAGCAGAGCCTGGTATCCCAAAAATCTTTTTTGAATGTTATTTGTAAAAAGTCTATCGCAAAATTAGTTGTTTTTTTGCATTATTTCTGACTTGCTTTTACGTTCTAATTTCTTATAGTAAGCATGGAAAGAAAATTCCATTGCAAATTTCAACTATTAGGAATTCTTAGTTGACAAATTCTTTTATAAACAAAACCATATGAAAGCTACACAAGCATAAGCAAAGTTCATTGGAACTTTGCCAAATGAATTTCTGTCATCCAAATATTTGTATCGTCAACAAAATCATTCCAAAAAGGAAAATGAAGAGCATCTGTGGAACAGGAATTGATGTGGGCCGCTTTAGACATTATTCTTTTAGCTTCCATCTTTTTAAGGAGAAAAAAAAATAAATATGTACATCCCCCCCAAAAAACCCTAAAGTGCCCTCCCAAAAAATCTGAATTGCATAAATCCTACATCCTAGCAGAAGAAATCTACTACTTAAGGTAAAAATACGTTTTAACAAAGTACATTTCACCACCCTAAGTAGTTATATTATCTATAGTGTTCATTGTTATTACTTGTTAAACATTAATAACATGTTATCAAAATACAGAATAAGACATAATATAGAAAAATACACAGCAGTAGTTCACAATACAAAGGAATGTTAATTTTCTGGCTTTTTGTTTTCATCTAGAGCACGGAATAGCCAGCACACCTCACAACTCACCAGACCCAGGGCTCAGCTGTGCCAGCCTGCACAACATAGAGTCTATTCCACATTCAAAAACTTCAAAACATTACTGTACTCTAAAATCTATCAATGCTGTCCTTCTACTAAGCAGGCCATACTGAATAAATAATAAATCACTCAGTTCTAGGAAGTGTTGGATTCACAGCACATATACAAAAATGTAACTCTCCATGCATACAGGTTCATCCCTCTACTCCAAAGAAACCCTTAAAACAAACAGACAGTCCAGATGTCTTTTATACAGCCTGCGGGCTATGGTATGGTCATCCATCTACAAAGCAAGCTTGAACTGTTCACAGCACCCAGATCTATCAGTCAGAGTAGGAGGAGATGGGCTGGAACTCTTCTGGAATTTGAAGCAATTAGAAGTTGAACAGAAAATGTTCTGGGCTCTCAGTGTCAGGACCCAACACCAAACCTGTCTTGTATCCTTAGTCCATTATCCTCTGACAGAAGACACCACTTGGAACACGACCTCATCTCATTAATCTTAGCTGTACCCCAGTTAGAAGCCATTACAGTTAGGACAGATGCATTTCTATCATATTTCTACTATAGATCATTTACTGTTTTCAAAAACTACAGCCCCACTGCAAAAAGACATATCTTCAAGCCTATGAAGCATTCAAGAAGAACCACATGCACGTATAATTAAAAAAGACTTCTGACATTTATAAGACCACACAAAAAGCCCCAAGAGACTGAAGCACATTTCAAATAATGTTAGACAAGATAAATCTTGTGCACTGCTGACAGCCTGTGCAGGAGGTCACATAAGAGATCAGATCAATCCACGTTTGAACCAGCAACAGTTTTCTGTGCTATAACCATGAACCCCTGGAAAGTGAGGGGAAGATGATGACAACAAGAGAGATGAAAATACAGACTACTAATTACAAAGCACATCTCAACATAAGACTGTGTACATACTTTTCTCTGTGAACATAAGCAGCATTTATTAGAAAGAACAGCACCATTCTGGCCCACTGGGATATTTTTGTAGCAATTTTTTTATTATTATTATTAAGTTATACTACATTCTATGGCAGTGAGCCAAGTCAATCTAACTTTTCTGAAGGAAGGATTCATCTAAATTCCTCCCATCAAGTTCACCAGACTAGCTTGCATGGTGTAAGAGCTATTGGGACACAATTCTGGGTGGAGGAAAGAGCTTCTGTATTATTTAGGGACTGATTTGAGATTTAGAAACAGCAAGTGAAATTTTGAATTTAACAGGGCACTGAGTAAAGTGTCATTATCAAATACGTAATTCCTACATGCCACAGTGTGGTCAGCCTATTACAGCTCTTGTATGGTCTTTTTCAGAACACGGTATACTGGTGACACCAACAGAAGTTTTCCTCAAAGCCTGTCTCTGTTAGGACAAGGTGAAGAACCAACAGTATTTGGAGCAGTCAGAACTTCACAGGGACCTCACAGAAAGTCACAATTTCTAAAAAAGATCCTCTACATACAAAAAAACCAAGGTCTTCAAGAAAGATTTCTTCACCAAGCATGGATTAGATATACCACCTACTGGCCAGCTACTAACACTGAGAATCACTGCTCCAGAAGAAACCCAGAAGCCAACTTCCTCCCTGCTTAGAATTAATATTTCTTCTTTCCAGAGGTAATATCCCAAATCATTTTAGATAAAGCAGGTCAGAGAAGAGAAAACCTAGCGCTAAAATTTTTACAGCAAGAGTAATAGTTTATATTCTCATTTCAGGAGATGAATTATTTTCCGGTGAGACAACTCTTCTATTTGATAAATGTAACCATCCATTATCATAATCATCGCTATCAAGTCACCAGGGCAAGAAATTAACCTGTGCTGGGATGATTTTTTTTTTTTTTTTGGTAGGAAAATACAAGTTTAGAAGTAAAAAATCACATTAACAAGGTACAAACTTCCCACCTTAGGCAGCATCAGTACAGCTTGAAAGCTGTGTAACAGCAGCACACACCACACAACTTTTTGTGGGGAGTGCAGTTAAGTGTGGTTTTCCTCAGGAGCCTCCTACTAGAAGATAACAAGAAAGAGACAACAGGAAGTTTTTCCCACTTCTTACAAGCTGGAATTTAGACGAAACTCTCACTCGCTAAATTCCTTCATAGGCAGGAGGTAAGGAGATGTTTAATGAAAAAGCAGCTTGCTTAACTCTCCATTTTCCCTATCTATCAAAGAAACATTTCTGCCTGCAGATGGAAGTTAAATCAAAAAATGATAACCACATACCAAGGATTCTCAAGATACCACATGGAACTGGAACACATCATGTGTTAGCTTAAACCTTAAAAAAAAAGAACTACAAGCACGCACGTGGTCAGTTAGAGGTGCTCAACAAATACACAGTAACAAGATCACACATCAGAGCAATTTGTTTTTCCACCCATACAGTTCTGAAGTGATACGAATGAAGGATGAATTATGCTTAAAGAAACAACCTCAACCAGCTTTTACCTTATTCATATCCTTTTGATCGAGTGACTATTTTCACAACTTATTCCATAAGCTTGAACACAGACTACTTTGTCCTATTTCCTAGCCTAGCAAAGGAGATTATGAGATTCCAAAACAAGCTTAAACTTTAGTTTCTTTAAGCAGATGTTCCACAAAAGGCAGAATCTGACTCCATTTCAAAGGGTTTAAAGAGTTTGTTTTGTGTTTTTCTTACACATGGATCAAACAATACTTAAGAATTCTACCATCCACAACATTCTATCATCCACAGCATCACTTAATTCTTTAAAAACGTTCATTTAAACTACTTCGCTGTGATTATTCATTCACTAAATAAAGAGACAAACCATAATACAGATATTTGTTAAAATATTTATGAAAGTTTTATGGCCTTTTCAGCAAAGTATCTATACATGACAAAATTTTTACCTGTACAACAGGAAATATATGAATGAAATCCAGTCCCTGGATCTGATGTGGTTCCAAACGATGAGGACACTTCATTTTTGGTAATACTGACACAATTTTTTCAGTTAAGGCACTATTATAAAACAAGAAAAACACACATGTCTATATGCTATGATTTTATTTGGTAAATTACAAATTATTTTTGCAAACACAGTTAGCAGTTAAAAAGTTCCCTCTAGTGGCTTCCATTGCATACAGCTGTGAAAAGCAATCAAACTTGCATTTACAAAAGAGCTTTTACATTGTCTTATATATATTATTAGTCTGCAAAGAGGTGACTAAAACCCTCTTGCAGGTCTCCTACCTTGTGATTTCATTTACAGTATTGCATACAAAATTTTAAGATCTGCATGTCTGGTCAGAGGAAATGCCCACATAAAATACATCTACAAACACCTCTGCATATTATAAAATACGCACACATGAAGAAACACTAGCTTCAAGAACAGTTATACTAAGTAAAAGATACACAGTCAAAGGAAGTCCAGAATCAAATGTAAGGACATAAAAATTTATTTAGCAGAACTCCAAAAATATATCGACATTACTGCTGAAACTTTATGAGTTTAAATATAGATATACCTAAAAAGCTAAATACACAGTACATTTCACATGGTTTTAAGGTATGTAAAACTGAATTTGCTGGCACCCATCTCATTCTACAGCTCAGGTAAGAGCTGCTAAAGTGAAAGGATCACCCCATCACAAGGGATTCACCTAGAAGAACATCATCCTGCTCCCACTGAATCCCTTATTTTAGGGCAAAGTATTTTTTTGCTGCCAATGCTGTCAAGCACATTTTTAAAGCAGGTGTCAGCACTGAGGATGAACACTGTACTGGTAAAATTAAAATTGTTTTCTTTCATGGAAAAATAGTTAAGTGGTCCAGTACTGGCCTCAGTGATATTCAGTATTGCCCAAATGGACAGCTGGCCAACAATGTCCTGGAAGAACAGAAGGGGTGCAAGACATATGAGACAAAGTCTGTGAACAGAGCCTGAAAAGTTATACTTCCTAAGAGAAGTGAAAACTTTAACATAATTTTTCTAAGGCAATTTCTACTATGGCACCATACTAACCTACTACAATATGAGAAGAGCAGCATTTCTCAGCACAATCACAGAATCACAGAAT
>NW_010121785.1:0-814 GCF_000699245.1 Pterocles gutturalis
TACCCCGGGTATCTCAAATTCAGCTGTCCGTCAATGTTAAGTAAGTGCTTTGCTCCCCTAAATTTTGCCTAGTTGCTCTTAATCACTTCTATTGTGAGAGTTTCTAGCCACACCATATATATTTTATGTATAGTTTTGACTTTTAATATTAGGTTCATCTACACAATCTTTCTGTGCTTTCTTGTGAGAAGTGTTATGAACTTGCTGAGGGTCAAACATGACTTCTACCACTTCTGCAATACATCTGAGTAGTTACAATGTGACAAACATTCACAATGGCGTTATGATCTGCAGGAGCAGCAGCTTATCACATGAAAGTCACTCCATCTGAGTAAGCAACTTGCTCACTCAGTTAAACTTTCCTCAGCCCACAGTTATCTGTCAGACTGCAGTTACCATGCCTCTGCAACAGGGTGAATAATTAGTCGTAGCTTCCTTGGTCTCCTGAGGCAGAAAACACATCGCTCCAGAGAGTTCAATGGAATTATCTTCTAATAAAAGACAAGAGGAGGATGAACAGAAAGCAAGCAAGCTATGGCGCTTCATTGCACAGCAATTCCTTCTCATAAGATATGCTCATTCCTCTTCGGATAGCTGGGCTTCGGATAACAACAGCTCAGGTAGTTATTCCAATTGCCTTTATACTCAGTATGAAGAAAAAAAGTGATAAAGGTATGGTTCCCTAATAGGGCAGAAAATTGCTCTCTACATTTGCTTTTTCTATTATTCGTTAACGTAAGGACACTTGCCAATTAGCTGAGTGGCTGTTACTGGCTGAACCAAGGACGTAAGGACACTTGCCAATTAGCTGAGT
>NW_010121786.1:0-1568 GCF_000699245.1 Pterocles gutturalis
ACAAAAAGCCGTGTGAGTATGAAAATGATATTGAAAAGAGCTGAGATTTAATTAGGTCCCATCCTTTCAAAGGAACTTGTGATCTGGCGATGCAAATCGCCGCCCGCCTGTGCGCACACACCCGGGCTGGTGGAACCCTCGGCACCGGCGCAGCATCCTTGTGCCGAAATTGGGGTTCGATCCTGGGCTGAGCATCCCTCTGCCCCCCATCGCAGCCTGCCCTGGGTTTGGGTGTTTGCAGAGCCACATCCCGCAGGTGTTATCGGCACAACCGACCTTTTTGCTTTCATTTTAGCTGCATGTTATGTGTAAGATATGGCTGAGAGATAAAAAAAGGGAAGATGTAGGGGGGGGACATGGGTGGCAATGGGTGACGGGGCATCCTGGTGCCTCTGCAAGCTCTGGGTGGGAAACGGGGGCTTGCTGACACCCCGTTAAATCAAAGCTCCTTAAGCAACTTCAGCTCAGAAAGGAGAAATAATTTGAATTTCCAGCATTGCACGCTGAGGACCCGTCTGGAAAATGTGACGGCAGTTAATGAGGAAAGCACGCCGGCGTGACTTCCCTCTGAAGCTGGACAGCTGGGGAAAAAATCAGGAAAAATTCCTGTCCCTCCGGTGAGGCGAAACCCTCCTGTGGTTATATTTTGGGGTGTCAGGCTGCTTGTGCCTCAACCCAAACCATGTCCCCCAGCTCGACCCACCAGGGCGATGCTCATCGGCAGCGGGGCCAAAGGCGACGGCTCTCCACCTCCAACTTTGCAGCCTCTGGCCAAACGAAAGGAAAACCTTCTCCCAGCCCCACCAGCAGCTTTTCCACCAGATCCCTGTCATCCCGCTCCAGGCGTGTCGGGTATCTGCAGACGTACACGTGCTTCAGCTCTGAGTTTGGGAGGAGAGCGCCTGGCCATGGTTATATTGCTTGGCAACACGTTTCCTTCCAAAAAAAAAACCCCAAAAAACCCCAAACCAAGTGTTATATATAATCCAGTGGCCAAGCCTGGAGGCAACGCCTGGGCTTTGTGGAGGGGATATTTTGGGAAGACGGGGGCTGGTGCCAGGGGGGTACTCCCAAGGCTTCACACGGAGAAAGGACACAAGCGCCCAGATCCTGTCCCCAAGGCTCCCACAAACCGAGAGAGGATGGCCCCAAAAAATCACCCTGGAGGCATAAAAAGGATGGCCCCAAAAAATCCCCCTGGAGCCATATCAGAGCTTGTTTTCCTTCCCATGACACCCCCCAGCAGCATAAAGGGGCTTTAGCTTAAGCAAAAAAGGGGGTGCTATAACTTGAGGGCAAAAGTTTTGCCCCCTAGTAAAATACAAGGTCCAAGGAAGTGTCACCAGGCTCCGGTTTGGGAAGTCCAGGCAGGACCAGGTCAGGTTCTGCGGTTCCAGCTCATGGACATCCCCAACACCCCCATCTCCTCCGGGGCTTTAGCCAGCACCAGCTTCCCTGTGGACCCCCGCAGTGGTTATGCATCCCAAGGAGGGGATGCTTTTAGCTGGGGACACACCAAACACCAATAGAGAGAAATCTTTGCAATTTATTGTTATATATATTTTTTA
>NW_010121787.1:0-289 GCF_000699245.1 Pterocles gutturalis
AGCACACCCCAGAACGCGTGTGCACCCGCTTTTGCACGGCTGGTGTGCACACAGTGTGCTCACCCCCCCACAAGCAGAGAGCAGCGCAGAGCCCCCCAGCACAGCCCAGCGACACGCACACCCCAGTCCTCGCCCTGCGCACTGGAAAACACGCTCACACGCCGTGCACACGCACGCACACAGCCCCGTGCATCGCACCAGGGCACCGCACACTCCTGGGGTTCCCTGTCTTGGAGGGATCCCATCGAAGCAGCGCCTGATCCAGCACAGGAGGCTTCGGGCTGCTGGG
>NW_010121788.1:0-1643 GCF_000699245.1 Pterocles gutturalis
GAGAAAATTATAACAGTTTGAGTTCACTGAAGCTTTAAAGCAGGAGAGAAATGCAACACCCAGCAATTACGGGTGAACAATGTGCCGGCGCTGCCTGCCCAGGTGTGGCGGGCAGGAATTAGCCGAGCAGATGGGGTAATTTTTTTTTTTTTCCCATTTCCTTCAGCCCCCCAACCCCAACTCCTTGTTTCTGGAAGAATTCGAGACATTCTTGAAAGGAGAGAGCTTTGAGAAAGGGGCCGACTGGCTCCGGACCCTCCCTACCCCACCACCCCCTCCCCAATTTAGCCAAAGCTTCAAAGGTAGAGGAGTTCCCTTTGTGTAATCTCTGCTTTAATTTTTCTCCATCCCTTTTTTTCCCTCCCTCCTCCTTCTCTTCTCCTTCCCAAGCCCTTCCTCTCTTTTCTTTCAGGGTTTTCCCCTTCCTCCCCTCTCTTTCTTCTCGACCTCCCGGGATAGAAAGGGCTCGGAAGGGTGAGTCCTTTTTAATTATGGCCAAGGAAGGGAAAAAAAAAAAACAACAACCAAACCACTTTACATGGCTTCTTTCTTGTTTTTTGAGGTGAGACCTGGGGCAGGGGGGGGAGGTGAGGGCAGGAATGTCCTCTGTGCAGAAAGTGCACTGGAGGGTGTCTCGTCCCTGCCGCAGCATGCCCAGCCCTTCCCAGGGCTTTGCTGTCCCCTGGACTGGGGATGCTGGGGGGGGATGTGCAGCCAGGGATGGCAGCTGTGACCCCAGAGCAGGGTGATGGGTGCCAGTCCCCAGCCTCATGGTCCTCGCACCCCACAGGGTCCCAGTCGTGACAGAGGGGTCCCATGAGCCAGACTGGGGGCATCACTGGGTGGCCAGGGGCTAGTCTCACCTGGAATGTGGGTCACATCCAGGACACCCCTCAGGATGCTGTCACTGGGCTCCTCTGGGGTGATGCCAAGCCCCCCAGTCCTGCAGTGGGGCAGGGAGGGCAATTTTGGGTTGGGCAGCTGCCTCACAGAGGGGTGCAGGGGCTGTGCTCCCCCTCCCTCCCCAGGGCTGCAGGAAGGCTCCTCGCTCCCATCCCACAGGGCAGCGAGGCCGAAGGATGCTGCTGCTCATCCTCTCCATCCCTCAGTGAGGCCGAAGGATGCTGCTGCTCATCCTCCATCCCTCAGTGAGGCCGAAGGATGCTCCTGCTCATCCTCCATCCCTCAGTGAGGCCGAAGGATGCTGCTGCTCATCCTCCATCACCTGGGAGGCTGAAGGATGCTGCTGCTCATCCTTCACCACTCGGTGAGGCCGAAGGCGGCTCCTGCTCATCCTCCATCCCTCAGTGAGGCCGAAGGATGCTGCTGCTCATCCTCCATCCCTCAGTGAGGCCGAAGGATGCTGCTGCTCATCCTCCATCACCTGGGAGGCTGAAGGATGCTGCTGCTCATCCTTCACCACTCGGTGAGGCCGAAGGCGGCTCCTGCTCATCCTCCATCCCTCAGTGAGGCCGAAGGATGCTGCTGCTCATCCTCCATCACCTGGGAGGCTGAAGGATGCTGCTGCTCATCCTTCACCACTCGGTGAGGCCGAAGGCGGCTCCTGCTCATCCTCCATCACTCGGTGAGGCTGAAGGATGCTCCTGCTCATCCTCCACCCCTCAGTGAGGCCGAAGGATGCT
>NW_010121788.1:1789-2136 GCF_000699245.1 Pterocles gutturalis
GCTCATCCTTCACCGCTCGGTGAGGCCGAAGGCGGCTCCTGCTCATCCTCCATCACTCGGTGAGGCTGAAGGATGCTCCTGCTCATCCTCCATCCCTCGGTGAGGCCGAAGGATGCTCCTGCTCATCCTCCATCACTCGGTGAGGCTGAAGGATGCTCCTGCTCATCCTTCACCACTCAGTGAGGCCGAAGGCGGCTCCTGCACATCCTCCCTCGCTCTGCTCGGGCGGGTTGCGGAGGGAGGCGGTCGCTGTAGCAACGTGCGTGCGGCGCAGGGGAGGGGATGCTCGGCGCAGGCATGGCTCCCGGCGGACAGGCAGCTCTGCCTGCGGCAGGCCATGGGCTCCC
>NW_010121789.1:0-6664 GCF_000699245.1 Pterocles gutturalis
CGTCCCAGCGCCGCTGCCGGCAGCGCTCCGAGCATCCCGCCCTGCAGGAACCCTTACCCCAGCAAATGACTGCAATGCTTTAAAAGTCAGGGAGTTGCATTATGTGTCAGAAGTGGTCAAATTAAGTTAATTTGACCTTTAAACTCCATTTTTTAATCCCTTGCTTTGGCATCCAGGGTGATTTGCATTCTGCCGTACTGACACTCAGCCTAACAAATGACTTTCTTTCCAAACTGCCTTTGAAGTATCTGAACTTAATGGACTATAACATTTATGAACATCTGAGTTCTTCTCTCAGCAGCTGCACTAGGTTATTGATGATCTAATTGAAATGCTGGCAAATACATCCCAGCAGTACATGGGGAGCAGCAGACTACTCGGCGAGACCCAAGAGCCCTGGAAGCGTGCGGGTTTCCCGCTATTCATTAGAAGCAGGCAGTATATTTCCAGCTATGTAAAAACAGCAACAAAGAGCAAAGACACCAGAAGGAAAAAAAAAAAATCCACATGCAAGAAAAAGGCTAAGATTTGTTGATCCTCCACGGATCCCTCGGCAGCTCAGCCGCGCGGGGATGGAGAGCAGGCTGTACAAACTGGATGCCTCTTGGAACCTGATTCGCAGCCCCGGGCCCAGGGCAGTCCAGGTTGCTCGGGGTACCTTTACCTTCCTGCCTGCGCTGGGCAAAAATACGTTGGCAAGCTAAAAATGAGAAAACTGGGTGCAAAAAAATGGGTTTTCTTGCTATTATGTCCAAAATCATCACTTCTCTTCTAAGCACCAGGAGGGCTGGAAATGTCCGAATTGGCCACGGGGGCCATCGGCTGGCTCTGCCCCCCCGCCGAGCTGGCACGTGGTTCCTCCGAGAGTTAAATAATTGGAGCTTTGGAAATGCCCATTTACGTGGTAACATCACGGCACTCAATATTTATCCAGCAGCCAGCTGATAGCACTGCTTTGCTCTACACTGATTGGCACGTAATTAAGCAAAGGAGAGAAAGTCATAATGTTTAGCAGCAGCATCACTTAAGTGTTCAACAACAACAGGAAAGATATGAACAGTGCGCCGCTAAAAATAAATAGGGAATGTCTTATTAGGAGGTGTATTTAGTTCCCATGCAGTGAATAGCTGCAGGCAGCCCATTCCCTTCCATTTCATTTCATGTGATAGTATCCGATTTACGCCAGGGATAAAAGAGGAGGAGAAAAGCATGCTGAAAAAAGAGGGGAAAAAATTTTGACGTGAAAATAAAAATGAAGGGAAATCAAATTTGTATCTTAGAGCAGATGGAGGCTGAGCCGTTCCTGGCATCATCCCTACAGCTGGATGCGCTCTCCCGGTCCAGGCTGGCTAAAAGACGCCGATAAAAATGAAAAATGCAAATGAATTCTCTACACCTTAGTGGACATACAGAAATGGAGGGTGCCACTCAAAAGGCAATCTCTCCAAAACATTTAAAAACATTGTGCAATTTATATCTTGTGCTTGACAGAGCATCCAAAAGTAATTTCAGTGGCGTGTAGCGGTGCCACAGCTCTGCCGAGGGTGCCAGTCACCGCGCTGCGGCTGCGGCGCTGCTGTATAATTTCCCTCTCGTCTCCGGGCTGCAGCGCTTTAAAATCTAACACGAGTTGGCTGCTGGCCGCTCGTCGCTGCTGGAAAATCTGGCTGTGCCAGCGTGTGTAAGGTCAACAGCACAAAGCCTGCTTATTAACTGGAAATTTGGGGGATCTGGTGCCAGAAAATAGCTTTCAGCCTTTGTGAAAGTGAATAAAGAGGTTTCAGGGCAATGGTTTGCTACAGAGGAGGATGGGGTTTGAGCAGATTTCGTTGACCGCCCGTTGCATACATCTGCCTCTCTCCCAGAGCATCCGGAGCTGTCTCTTGTCGTACCAGGGCGCTCAGTTACACGTTTTAATCTCAGCATAAAGTTCTTGAGATCCCATCACACTGCCCACGACGTTACTGCCGCCCAGACCAGCGGGGGACCGTGTCCCCCGACCCCCAGGGAGGCGGGGAGCTGCAGCGTCCCCCCGCTGGGCTCTCATCCTGGCTGGCTGAGCTCCAGATGTTTGTTTGTCGAGGGATCGATGCTGTTTGGGGCTGAGCCATGCAAGAGGAGCTCCTGGCTTTTTGCAGGAAAAATTCCGGGTTCGGCTCAGGGAGTGTGGGCAGCCTGGCTTCCCCAGCGCCGCGGGGTCCGGCTTTGCGGAGCAGAGGCTGGCCGTGGAGCAGGAGCGGTCCAGGCAGGGAGAAGCTGGGGTTTATTTCCCGTTTCAAAAAAAAAATGAAGTGGAAATGTACAGCGAGGTTTTTGCATATGAGAAACCTCAGCAGCCGGGCTGCCGTCCAGCGAGGTGTCCCAGGCATACGCGTGGGTCCTGGCGGCTCACCTCGGGGCCGGGGGAGGCAAAAGCAACGAGGTTTTTAACGTGAGAGGTGGAAAAAATATTTCAGCTCATTTACCACTTCAGTTGGAAGCTTGCTTGCAGCAAGAGGCAATCTCCGGGTGCCAGCGGGCTGTGGTGCTCTGATGCTCCGGACAAGCCCGAGTGTGTTTGTGGCTGGAGCTGACGGTGTGTGCAGGTGGGAGAGTCGGAGGCAGGGAGTCGAACCCCGGAGTTCTCTGTGCTCAGCACCAGATGCAGATGGAGCAGGCAGCAGGATAAAACAACCGGCTGCTTGTCGTCCCCATCTGGTCCCAGCAGCTCTTTAAGGCTCAAGATGCCTCCTTTTGCTTGCAGCTTTCAGCCTTGGTGGCCTCGAAGTCTCTCCCTACTCTTGTTGCAGGGATGTTTTGGGAAGCAGACAGTAGTTCACAAAACTATTTCTCCCGTTCCCCGCAGAGGTGGAAGGATTTACACCACTGGTGTCAGAACAGGGCATGGAAGCAACAGCCTTCCGCTAATTTTGCAAATAGATTTGGGGTAGAAGATTAACATTTGTACTCCTGGCTGATCGTGTAAACCCTGATGATAGCGCAGCTGCCCCCGCTCTTGATCTGCTCAGCGGTTTCCCGAGGCGCCGCACAGAATACATGCTTCATTTAAATCCCCTCTCGCCTCTCTCTCAAATAATGGATACCGGATTCATTCCGTGGATTTGTCACTTAAAATTTCTATTAAGAAAGGGAGTTTTATGTTAAAGAGCTTTGGAGCAGTTAGCACAAGCTGTGACAGTGCTTCCTCGGTTCTGTTGCCGTACTGACGAGTTTCCACGGAATTAGCTTCCCTGTGCGAGCCCAGAGAGGGGCTGGAAACATCGGTGCCTCTGGTCTGGGGTTGGGATGCGCTTGGGCTGGGACAGGAGCGTGCTGGAGAGATAAAGCAGATGGGTAACACAGGAGGGGTTTCTGCAGACCGCGCTGTCACCCTCCCTTTGTGTGTTGTTGTGGACTCAAATCCTGATCCGGTTGGAAGGTGTGTGAAAAGGGCAGGGTGTGAATCACGGTGTGAATCACGGTGTAAAGAAATTCTGTTCTGGTTGGAAGGTGTGGAAGAAGGGCAGGGTGTGAATCACAGTGTAAATCACGGTGTGAATCACGCAGTGGAGCTCGGTCCGGGTCAGAGCCAGCGGGAGCCTGGGAGCCTGGTTTCTTCCCAATAAATCATGCTAAAGTGATTCCAGACTCACTGGGATGTTTCATGGAACTTGGGGATGTTTCCAGCAGACCTGGCATTAGTCCCAGATAGAAGCTCCTTAAAATTTCACCTGGAATTCCACCTGTTCTCAAGGTTTTAGCTACAGACTTGCTGACCGCTGCTGGATGTGACACAGCGAGCGGGTAGGAAAGGCAGAAATACTCAGTGAGGATTTCAGGGTTCTGTTCAGGAGAAGGTGTTCCCGCGCAGGAATTCCAGATCGGGATGCCGACAGACCTCCCTTCAGCCTTAGCGCAGGGGAATGTTAAACACCAATTATTAATGCTAAAAATAACGTTAAATTCTGCCGATTTGGATAGCTTACCATCCGAGAGCTGCTGAAGAGCTGGCCAAAGTGCTCTCTAGATCATTAATATTGATTTTTTTTTTCCATGAATCTTAAAACACTGGGTAAGTTGAGAGGCTGGGGATGAGGTGAATGCTGCTTGTGCTGCCCAGGGGAGGTGAGGCGGTACCGCCGTGCTGCGTCTGCTAGGGCAGCATCCAGCGGGTGCAACAGAACGGGAAGGTCCTGATCAGGGACAGATTCCGAAGGGGTTGATGTGGTTTTGTGGAGCCCTGGGGTGGGCTGGAGCATCCTCTGCTCACCGTTATCCCATTGCACTGAGCCCTGGGGGATGCAGGTGCATGGACGGTGTTTCTCGGGGGCTCGGAGAAGCTCTGTAAAAACACCGGAACCCTTGGCAGCGTCTCCAAACCAAGTGTCAGCTGCTTCCGAGCTTCCCCATCGCTGCTGCGGGGGTTTACATTACGGTTTCATGTACTGGAATATCAGACAATTATTTTTTTTTTACAGCCTTTTTTCATTCCTAAGTGAACACAGCATGTTTTCTGATCTGCATTTCCCTGCTTTGATCATCTGTTCTGCAGATCAGTTTTCATGTTTAGAGGTACAGCAGGATACGTAATGAATGCAAATGGAACGCGTTCGGAGATAAATGTCTCGACTTCAGAGCCTAATCCTCACAAATCTTACACCCCGATACAATGTTTTCATATTTAATACATTCTGAGGGATTTTACTTTTATAAATAATGAACTAATCTCATCTTCAAGGCACCACTTGGCAGTTTAGGTTTAAAAAAAAAAAAGAAAGCAATACTCTGTGCTCAGAAAAATCTATTTTAACCAATATTAACTGATGCCTCCCCTCTGATAAAGGCTTTTGCGGGCTGGGCAGGTGATTCCTTTTTGAAAAGAAGTCTACTGGAAAATCCCATTGCAGGGGCAGGGCAGAACTGGGCTAAGTAGACACCGAGGAAGCGGAGGAGTGTGTGGTCTGTGCAGGAGGGATCCCCTCCAGCAGAGCCCGTGGCTGGGGGTTCGCTGCTCCTGCGGGCGTCCGGACAGGCGGGAGCGCGGAGGGATGCTCAGCCTCCCACGCGGACCCGTATCCCCGCAGGGATTACAGCTGCACCCACTGCACGAGCCACCGTCTGAGCAAACGTGGAGGAGCTGTCCCGAATTCTTACAAAATAATACGCTGTCTGCCGTCTTGCAATGGATAATAATTAGCAGCTCGAAGCTTATTGCAGGAATCACTGCGCAGGTTGCAGAAGAAATGAGGCGGAAAGGAGCCGTGACTGCTGGAGCCCATATGGCTCCGCACACAACGGCTTCCCGTGGCAAAACAGGGAGAAGGCGTAGAACGCGGGATGGATGTTGTGGGAAACCACCTGCGAGTCCCGGAGCTCCTGCGCAGGGGGACACGTGGGGAACGGCACGCTGGAGCTGGAGTAATTGCAGAAGGCGTACAGATGAGCTCTGCCGGGAACCCGCCTCGCACCCGCACGGAGCCTGGTTATTTCCATCGGATAACGTGAGATGGATTTTCCTGGTATCTGCAGAAACCTGCAAGAGGAAGAAGATGTTCAGGAAGGTGTGCAGAGGTGCTGCCCTGAGATCTACCCTTGTTCTGCCTTGTTAAAAGCAAACCCAAAGTGACCATCCCCGAGCCTCCCCGCTCCCCAGGCTGCCAGCTGCCACCTGCCATCAGCGCAAACATCCCCGTTCCTGAAAAGATAAAAATAAACTAATTGAAATGCTTTTTGTTCAGCAAGGAAAGAACAGCATTAATGTTGTTTAGAAGATGTCTTTGCATAGCTAATATTTAGATTTATTAATATCTTGTAATTAGTTTTGCCAGGGAGCTGGAATCCCAGGGCTTGTTTTGTTCCTGGTAAAAGCAGGTAAAAGAGATCATTTGCTCGGAATGCCGTATTAGCGTAGTTCTGTTTCTCCAAATGCCAACAGAGGTTTTCACGTTTCCTCCCAGCTTCATGGCGTTTCAGCGATTCAGCATAAATGGAGCCTGCATGGCAATGAGCGTGAGAACTCCCCACGTCGGGAGCAGGGGACTCGTCAGACCCGGGTGCAATCCCGGCAGCGGAGAGCGCGCTGGCCGGAGGGGACACGGGGTGCACGGCGCTGATGGCTGGTGACAAACACAGAGCAAACAGGAAAAAAACGCATCTTTTGGCACAAGAATGTTTCATTTTGTATTTGTCATTTCAGCGGCAGGAACACAAGCCTCCCTTTAACACAGCGAGCCCCCAGATCTGTCCGCGGGGGTGGAGGGGAGTGCGGGCTGTGGGAATGCTTGCGGAGAAAATTGCTGCCAGCAGAACGGCGGCATCTCCATCCCTGCACGCGGATCCCGCCTAATGGCATCCCCCGGGAGGAGCCGGAGCCTGTCGCTCCCCGTCCCCGGTGCGGGTGCAGACACGCGGCTCCTGCCCGTGCCAGCTCCTTGAGCGCTGCACAGTCCGTGGAGAGGATTTAAAATAATTGACCATGGCAAGAGAACGTTTTTAAATTGGGAGCAGAAGCAAATCTGGATTGTTTCCAGGGCAGAGAGAAAAACAGGTTTCTCCCAAGCATGGATCTGACTCTCTTGCAAGATTTTCTCTCCCTGCCTCATGCGGGGACCAGCTCCACCGCCCCATCCTCAGCCCCATGGGGTGACGGGAACAGGGTTTGCATCCCCCTCCTGGCGACGGCCAC
>NW_010121789.1:6835-7302 GCF_000699245.1 Pterocles gutturalis
ACCGTCCCCCGAGTGCAAACCCCCAGCATCCACCCCTCCCCAGAAATCCCGGCGTTGGCTTTGCTGGGTTTCCATGTGCTCTTGAACTGCATTCAGCAAATGAAGCTCGGAGGGACGGGGGCTGCTGTGTAAGTGCTTTCCTGGGGGGGGTGAGCTAACTCACCCGTTACTCGGGGGAGTAGCCCCCTGCACTCTGCCGGGCTGCTCCCAGGGGTCCCTGCACAGTTAAGCCGTAATTACTTTCTCCTCTCTGTACAGTCAGCCTCCAAGCCGTTCTTGGCGAGGGGAATTGCTATTCCCTCGCCGGGAGGTGGGATGCGGTGTAATTGAGAGCAGCCGCAGCCCCTGTTTCTGACCGAGGCTCCTTCCCCCTCCCTCCCACTCACTATTGTGTGGGAAGGAGAAGCCCTCAAGATATGCTGGACAGACTCTTGGAAATAACCTTTTTCATCTCAAAGATCCTGCTG
>NW_010121789.1:7314-14548 GCF_000699245.1 Pterocles gutturalis
AAAAGGAAGCTTTTCTTTCAATAATGTATTTCCCCCTTGGCCCCATGGCTATCAAGTAACTTTCCCTGAACAGAAAGCTCAAAAGTTGAAGCTTCCCCAAATTCAGATTCATGAACTGAAGCTCTTACCTCCCAGAAGCCAGGCTGGAGAGAGCAAAGGCAATCAGGGCATGAATTTCATATTAGGAAGAATAAATAAAGCAGAATCTCTTTTTTTTTTTCCTCCTGCTGCCCAGGCAGGTGAGAGGGGGTTATTGCCCATCATTTGCAATGAGCACATCTGGCAGCCGCGGGTCGCAGCCCCGGCTCCGCGCGCACCGCAGCCTGCAGCAAGCGGGGCAGCTGAACCCCCAGAACCCACCCGCTCGGCCTTGGAGGGGAGCTTAAAATCCGGCATTGCATTGTGGGGCCGAAGAAGAGAAGATAACTCGTCTAATCCTTCCTGTGCCCTCCCCAGATCTTCCCGTGTTCGCGGAGCGCTGGTGGGAGCGATGGGGCCGGCCGGCACGCCCACACCGGATCGCAGCGAGGTTCTGGTCCAGCCCCTCTCCTGCAGCATGCTGGCGCTGCAGGGACACGGAGGGGACCCGGCACGTGGCTGAGCGCGCAGAGGGATGAGCAGAGCTCACCCCAGCACCCAGCACACGCGGGCATCTGGGCACGCATCCCCGTGGTGCAACTGCACCGTGCGAAATGTGCAGTAAACCAGAAAATACGCCTCCAGGGAATACTGGGTTGCTCAGGTTGCCTCAGCGAATGCTGTACCCTACTGAACGCCGCCCTGTTGGGTTGTTACTCGCCCCCCTCACGACTCAGTGTATGAGCTAAATGAGAATTTAAGCTGTTAATGGGCAACGTCCTGCGCTCGGTGTGACAGGGACCTTTCCTGCAGAAACAGACTTATCCCGGCTGAGCGTGTAGCTCCCCAGCAGGTACTAAAGCTTTTTGGTTTTTTTTTAATTAGGGCACATGACTCCTATGGGATTACGTTTCTGTTTGTAATTCTTTTTGACCCCTAAGCTGACTCCCTGGGGCAGCTCAGGGGGTGAACGGCTCGATGAGACCTCGCCCCGCTCACACCGATGCTCCGGGGTCCCTGCAAACATCGCCCCACGCTCCGTGACCCCAAACAACGTCAGTGTGGGGTACCCGGGAGGAGGCTCCCGCCCTGCTGTCCCCTGGCTCTGTGCAGCGGGTCCCAGGACAGGTTTTGTGTCCAGGGGCTGGGCTGGGGGCTGCGCCTGGGGATCCAACCCGGGCTAACAGCTCATCCCGGCTGCGAGCCCGCCCGGGGCTCATGATGGCAATACTTGGCTGAACCGGTTCCGCTGTCATTCCCCCCAGACCGATTGTTTTGCTGTCGTTATGGCTGTGTAATGATCACCTGCGAACCACCGCAGCCTTGATTTCCCCGTTAGCAGCGGGCGCAGGGGCGGCGGAGGCAGGCAGGAATGGAGCACTGGCTCTTGCCGGAGTGAGAAATAATGGAAAGCTGCTGGGGCGGTGATCCAACCTGCTATCAGGAGCTCGGGCAGCGTGTACACCCGGGGAGAATATTGATGGCTCGATCTCATTGCAGGGGCTGGATTCCTGCGCTTGGACACGGGTGACAAAAAGGCGATGGTCGGTGGATGCTGCGGGGCTGGTGTTCAGGGCACCGATGAGCATTCGCCGCGTGTCAGCAGACTGTGTTAACATGCAAGCGTGCCCGTTGCTTTGTTTTTACAAGCAGAAAAAAAATAATAGGGACAGGGCTTGAATTCTTTTTGCTTTTCATACCGCCTAACCCTAAACTGTCTGGACTTCATCTTGCTGAGGGCAGTCGATGCAGACAATAATCGTGTTTCATTCTTGGCACAGCCTATTTCTGACATAATGGCAGCAGCCAACAATTTGCAACTCCATAAACTGGATGCGTGATTCTAATTTATGTGTAGAGCTAATGGATCGTTGCTCCTGTAATAAACTGCGCAGAGTGGGTAGGATTTATCAGCGAGCAGGTTGCCCTTTACACATTTTTATTTAATTTTGCTTTTTTTTTTTCCGTGAGGTGCCAAGTCAACAAATGATTAAATATGAGCAAATATTTCTCCACTGGAATTTTATCAAGTTAACAAATGCAGTTACGAGATGGAATGTGATTGTTTCTGGAAGCAAAGCGTGTTTTCCACCCGGCTTCTCGGGCTAAATAAATAAATAAATGAGGGTTTTTCCTTTCTGAGTAAGACAGGAGGCTACGAAGCATACTGTGTCTGGAAAATAAATAGGAAACTTGAGATAATGGTGGCTCTGGATGGGATCTGACACCCCTTATTCCTGCAGCCAGTGCCCTGAGCGGGGTTTTTTTCCCTCGCCCGTGCAGGAGGCTGCCCCTGCCCATCGCTGTTGAAGCCCTTTGCCTGCCCAGCTGCTCTCTCCGCAGTTTTCCCCAGCAGAAGGGCAGCAAGTACAGGAAAACATCACAGCAGGCATGGGGAAAGGGGCAAGGGACACAAGCCATTAGAAGGGCCGTGGCAGCACCAGGCGGGTCGTTAGCTGCTCCCGGGAGCCCGCAGACGTTCTGTTTGGGGCAGCGAGGGCAGAAGGGTGAAGTGCTTCGCTGGGCGGACTGGTGTGATGTGGGGCTTTGGGTTCATCAGGCTGAATCACAAACCCTGCGTGAGCCACCGTCACTCGCTATCAGTACGGGAGATGGGAGGGCTTGGGGAAACCCACCCGCGGGCGCTCTCCTCATCGCCCTCCGCCCAGCGCTCCCAGCACCTCGCCCAGCACCGCCTCTTGGCAGGAGTTTGGGGGATAAAGCTCCCTGAGGAGCAGAGCCTGCACGGGAGGGGGACGGTGACCCAAACCCTGGGGGGGAGATGGGTGCGATGGCCCTCGGACGCTCCAGATGGGGACCCCAGCCTGGGGGACAGCTCTGGTCCAGAGCTCCGGGATACAGGATACAGCTACAGCCCGGGAGGGGTTTGTGCTCGGGGTTACCAATATCATGTTTTCTGTTGTGTTCTGTATATTAACTGTGTTCTGTATATTAATTGTGTTCTGTATTTTAGCTGTCTGCCTAGAGCCGGGGAGGAGCCGGCGCCTCTGGCTCGCCGATGCTGCCATCTATAGCGGGCTGCGCAGCGATGCAAACGGGCACCGCGCGGGCTGGGGGCACGCAGGGATGTCCCCATCCAGGGGCAGAGGCACCTGCAGAGGACCCCCCTGGGAGCACAGAGAAGGAGGGACCTGGAGCTTTATTCCCTCTCCCCTTTCGCACCGAAGGCAGAGCTCAGAGCTCACCCTGCCCCGCGCCAGCCCCCAGGTGAGGTGCACCCCAGAGATGAGCGCTCAGCCCCCCGCACAGGGGCTGAAAGATAAAACGGGAAAACTCATCCTGAGAAGGGAACGGGCGGCGCTGAGGCCAGCGGATGGGAAGGGAAGGAGCCTCGGCGGAGATGGGAGCAGCCTGGGGGCGTCACGCAGGGGTGTCCAGCACCATGGTGGGACAAGTCCAGGTGACGGCACAGGGCTGGGGAGAGGGTCCGGGCAGAGCTGAGCAGGAGTGGGGCTGGGGAAGGGCCAGGCTGGGGACGTGCTGGCAGCAGGAGCACAGTCAGCCTTCTCCGTCTGGAAGCTGCGCTGCCAAGGAGAAGGGTGGAAACAAACTTCTGAAAAGCAGAAAAACTGGCAGAGAGACCCCGTGAACCTCTTTGTCCTTCACAAATGTGTCAGAGGAGCCCCGGGCTCCAGCCGAGGAGTGATGTGCATGCAGTCAGATCTGCTTATCAACATCCTGCTCTAAATTAAGCGGTTGTGAATATTCACGAGATGCTAATTCATCCATCCTCGCACCAGCCCCGACCTCTGGCTGCTCGCCCTTTGAAGCCCAGCCCTGTGTGTCTGGAGGTGGTGTTCCTGGTTGTAACTTTAGCTACCAGACATCGCGTGTTCCTCTCAGATTTCCAGCACATGCAGAGCAGACCATAAATATTGTAGCTTTTTTCATTTTAATTTGAAGCTGTCTTGCAAACTGAGCTCTCTAATCCTCGGAACATCTGCTCGGAGCAGGCAGCAATCTCTTAAATGCCACTGTGCACTTAAGAAGTTCTCCTCTGCTCGGTGGGAGCCCCGGGAAGAATTTAACTGATATAAGGCACCTCCCACAGCTCGGGCTAATGATCACAATACAAATGGCATTTGCCTGCTATGATATTCCTTTTGTGCAGAAGGCAATCCGCACGCCAGCAGCTATTCATCCCCGACCGTTTGTTTTCCCTCCATCCAAGGATGTTTCCCAGCCCCGGTGACACCCGCGGCTGCGCAGACGGGCGCTGCCAGAGCAGCGATGCCCTGGGCGCCGGTAGAGGGGACCAGCGCCGCGGCCCCTCTGTGCCCGGGGAGGATTGCGGGGGGCTAGGGACCCCTGTGAAGGGGATGTAGCACCAAAACCTGGGGAACCAGAACCACCAGCGCTGCTCTGCAGCTTCCTGCTGGGATCCCCAGTGGCACTAGCAAATCTCTTCAGTTTGTCTCCTTCTTCCTAATATTTTTCCACTCTTAATTGACTTTATTTTAATTGATTGGTGCATATTGGAAAGGAAGGCAGTTCCAGATACAAAAAGAAAAAAACAGCCCTAATATTGTCTCATTTGCCTCCCAGCTTTTCGCAGCTCTGCTGCCCCAATCCTTAATGACAGAAAGCAATAATGTTCCAGCTGTTGAAGTGCAAGTGACTCAAAATCGATGGCATGATATTGGGATTCTGGAAGACTTTGTTAAATATTTTGGTTTTTACTGTTTGCTCACTGGAAATCCAGACAGTCCTGCCAGAGCAAAGGCCAGTTAATGAATTAAAAGCTCGCAGCCGGCAGCAGTTTGCTAATGGCATTAACCCTGCGCAGTGCCTGTCAGTGCCCGGCAGAAAGGCAGAAAGTCGGGCTGCTTATTGGAACCTGATTTAGGAAAAAGGTTTCCTCCTTTTAAACGGCTGCATTTCATTCACTCCTCCACATCCCGCGGCCGTGCCTCCCTCCTGCGACCCCGGCACATCCCCGGGGCAGCTGCCCCCCGCCCCAGAGCCCCCCATGAGCCAGGATCGGCTCCCGGACTGGGACACACTGGGGTTCGCTTCCCTGAAGGGTTGTGGCAGGAGCTCTGGAGAAAGTGGATCCAGACAGGCTCCAGACCAAACTGGGTTAGAAATGGTCCAAGTCGATATTCCTGCGCCAACCGCCCGTGCTGGGGGTGCTCGGACTCTGCGGAGCTGCAGGGTGTGAAGCCAAGATGAAATACCGGTCGTTTAAATCTCTCTGACATCAGAACTGTAGCAGGAACAGGAATCCTCCTTTTCTTTTTGTTTATTTGAAGAAATGAAAGAAAATGCAATGGAAGTGGCTTAGAAATAGCAACGGGTTAACATGTATGAGTCAGGACAGACCTTCAGAAGAGAAATACCTGAAATACCTCTGCCCTGCCTGCCAGCGCTGGGCGCTTCCACGGCAGCCAACAAGACAGATTTTAATGGGACTTACAACCAGGAAGACAAAAAGAGGGGAAAAATGGAGAAACTGAATTAAAAATGCTTCCAGGGCTGAGGCACCAGAGAAGACAGATAGAGATCATCATTTCTGCTGCAAGGGAGGGTGCTGCCGCAGCGCTGCTCACCTGGCGGAGGCAGAGCTGGGATTAATGCCGGCTGCGGGCGCCTCGATGCCGCTCATCACCCGTCCCATTTGTCTCCCGCTGCCGCGGTCCAAGCTCAGCCCCAGCGCCACCAGCCAGAGTTTTTCCTCTTTGCCGGGAGCGGCACAGCGAGGTCTGAGCCCCCTGCACCCCCAGCTGCCCCCAGATGTGGGGCTGGGGCCGGGGAGAGCCTCGGGTGCCCCAGGGCAGCGCCGGAGGGGAGGTGACGCAGAGCGGTGCCAGCGGGGTACCCTGGCAGTGACATCCCCCAGACCCTGCCGATGGAGACCTGTGCCGAGGGGGCTCGTTCCTGTCCCTGTGTCCTTCTGCAGAGAGTCCTCCAGGTGACATTTCGGGAGAACTGGAAACTCTGAAATTTAAGCATCGGGAGCTCAATCCATTACCATCCTGACAGGCTTTTCAGAGATTTACAGTGGGTTTTACCACCTGCCGGAGGTGCAGCAACAAATTTCCATCTCTAACTCATCTTTGGACCAGGATTTACAGCTGCCAGCAGCCCCACGCTGCCGGTCGGTCCCTTCTGACCAGGGAAAGGTCACTTCTTAGAAACATCAGGGCTGAAGCTGTGACCAAACCCCTGCACCCATCCAGCCGGGCTGCAAGGGCTCTGGGGGCTCTCCCACCGGTCCTGCACCCCCAGCTGCACCCAGGTGCTTATTGCCCAGGATGGTCCATGGGAGCAGGGCTGGGGGACCTGTGTGTGTCCCCCCAGGAGCCGCAGGTTGTCCCCAGCCTGTCCTGCGGGGATGTGGCCCTGGCTCAGCCAGCCGTTGGCACGTGAAACCTCCTGCAATTCAGGGTCCAGAATCCCTGCCAGCATCCCACGGTCCATCCCACGTATCCATTTTTCCCAAATACGACCCCAGCATAAAGCCCTTTAGAAACTCTCCTGTGCCCGACAGCTCTCCCTGCTAGCACCTTTCCCTGCTGTTTGGTGTAAATCCCATCTCTTCACTCCCTTACTCCTTCAAATAAATCTCTTCCCCTCCTCCGTGCCCACTCCTTCCCAGGACCTGCTGGGAGGGGTTGTCTCCTCCTGTTATGTGCTGCTCTGTTTTTTGGATGCTAAAGCAGAACACGCTCACCAAAAAATAAACCTTTCCTGGCTTACGAGAACAGCAATTGAACACGAGTAGGAGTTGATAAAAGGAAAGGAATAAAAGATGAACTTCCTCCTCCTGTTTTACACTGCAGCACCTCATACCTGGCAGCGGTGATTCCCGTTGCCTCCAGAGCACATAAGCCGTAGCGAGCATCCCTGCGCGTACGCCGTGTTCCCAGCTCTCCGGACCAGGGGCTCGAGTGGCTTGTGACCTCGGGGGCCCCCGAAACTACCTCTGAACAAACATCGAACCACAGCCCCAGGGAAGGGCAGGAGGGAGGCGAGACAAGCACGAACACCAAAGGTTTTTCCTCTGCTTGCGCCGCACGGAGTTGCTCCAGGTGAACGGCAGCAGTACAGGGACGCGGAAGGGCAGCCCTGTGATGGGAATGCTGGAGCACGGCTGCACCGGCTGTGTCCCCTCCCAAAACCGCAGCCTGGGATA
>NW_010121789.1:14594-14858 GCF_000699245.1 Pterocles gutturalis
CGCGGAGGGACCTGGCCCAGGATCCCTCTGCCTGATCCCCGCAGCTCCGGAGATAAATCCCCGCACGCACCCGGGAACCGCGGTCCCTGCGAGCAGCCCGTGCGCTCCCAGCAGAGCCGTGCGGTCGCACAAACAGAGACGATGTCTTCAGGGGAGCTCCTGGGAACCTCACGAGGAGGGGATGGGGGGTCACAGGATGGGGGCTCAGGAGATGGGGGCTCAGGGGATGGGGGGTCAATGGGCAGGGGCTGCAGAAGGAGCCGG
>NW_010121790.1:0-263 GCF_000699245.1 Pterocles gutturalis
CATACAACACATTAAATAACATACCATACAATACAACACGTACAGGAGGATAAATACCACACAATACAGTACCCAGAACACAGCGAACAGTACAGAATATGTACCATACATTAAACACAAACCCACACAATACAATACAATACAATACAATACAATACAATACAATACCACATAGATACAACACGATACTAAAGGGGATACAGCTATAAAATTGGAGAAAATGCAAAATACAAAAAACACAAACTGCAAAATATGAACAATGA
>NW_010121790.1:297-779 GCF_000699245.1 Pterocles gutturalis
ACAACTACACCACATACAATACAGACAATGCAAAGTGTCAATATCAACTTTGCAATACAAGAAATACAATACTTTGCAACACAAACTTTGCAATACAAGAAATACTATGTAATCCAACACATACAACACATACAGTAAAATACACAACGTAGGATACAGTAAAATGCCTACAACACAATACAAAACACAATACATAAAACACATTGCAAAACACAACACCAAATACAACACAATACATACGGTACCTACAATACAATACCACTCCACATAACACCTTCAAAACCGTAAAAGGTATACAATACAATACAAACCAGAAGCAAGCAATTTTGTTGGTTTACTTTACTTTCTTCATAAGGTCCAATTATAGCATTAGAGAAGTTGCAGTAACAAGCCCTTCTTTTCTTTAAAATGAGAGATTTATGGCTCTAACTTAGTGATGTAGTATACAGAAATAGAGACCTGGTCCAGTAAGAGGTGGCTTT
>NW_010121791.1:0-380 GCF_000699245.1 Pterocles gutturalis
CGTGCCGTGCCCACGGCGCCCGCGTGTGCCCACGGACGGGCACGCGCGGCTCAAAAGCTGCTCCATGCAGGGGTGCCCAAGCCCCCTCCCCAGCCCGACACGGCATCTCACACGCCAGCAAAGGTTCAGCATCTCACCTGGGGAGGATTCAGCCCTCCTGGGTCCCAGGCAGGACCTGCGGTACACCTGGCTGCAGTCCTTCTCAAAGGTCTCCTGGTTCTGCAGGAGCTGGTTGATGTCCTGGAAGAATTCTTTCACCAGCACCAACATCCCATAGGGCGAGGTGGTGAACTCCTCAGAGCACATCTGGGACAGCTGGAAGAAGAGCCAGGTTCAGAATCACCTCCATGACCGTGTCGGGTACCCGGTGTCCCCGCCGC
>NW_010121792.1:0-1072 GCF_000699245.1 Pterocles gutturalis
TCCAGATCTAGGGGGAAATAACTCCGTTTCGGAGATGATGAAGCCAAAATGTGTTTCGGTTCTTTCCACTTTTGGAAGAAGTGTCGATAGTTGTTGGGTTTTTTTTTCTCTTGCTCTTTCTCCTTTCCTCTCCCTCATATGATTATTCAATTTGCCATGAAAGCTGGGACAAAACCAAAACCTCAGTGCCAAAACCTCCATACTTGGAGAACACTTGGACCCTGAGCTGGAGCTTAAATTACATCTTGCACATGGCCCCAGCCGCATCGGATTAAAATCCAAAACACGCACGAGTTCCTGGTTGTCGAAACCCTGCTCTGGAGCAAGCTGCTTTCCAACCAGGGGTTCCTCTGTCTTCCCCAAACCCAGGGGAAAAACCATCCCCGAACGGTTTCCCCACATGGGACCTCTGGGTGCTGGTGGGTGCTGCGGTGCGGGGACGTGGGGCTGCCCCATGGTGTGGGGTGTGAGGGTCCCAGCTGCCCTTTGGGGGCTTTTGCACCATTTCTGCCCCAGTGCAAAGGAGCTGGGGGTCCTACCAGCCGGGACAACTCCCGACATGTGGGCAAGCCAGCGGGATCAGCCTTTCCCATCAGCAGATACCTTTCCCCTCAGCAGGATCCCCTTACCCATCAGCAGGATCCCCTTTCCCATCAGTGGATCCCCTTTCCCATCAGCAGGTCCCTTTCCCCTCAGCAGGACCCCCTTTCCCATCTGTGGGATCCCCTTTCCCATCCCAGGACCCCCCTCTCCATCCCACCACCTCCCTCTCCATCCGGGGCTCTCCCTGTCCTTGGATCCCGGTGGGAGACCCGAGGCACAGCCACCAGCGCTGTCCTTTCCCACCTCAGTAATTCCCTTCTTTCCCCCATTCCCATGTCTCTCCCTGCTCGTTTTCATCAGACATCCCCTAAACAAGACCCATCCTCCTCTCGCGGAGCCCGTGAGCTCCTGGCCTCACTGGAGCAGCACGAGGTGTTCCTGCGATCGTTACCGGTTTAACAATTAACAGCTTGTTTAATCACCATTTGCATTTTCCCGCTATGGAACAGGAGGCTTTCATCTCCGCACA
>NW_010121792.1:1201-2975 GCF_000699245.1 Pterocles gutturalis
CGTCCGCCCTGCGCGCGGGGCCCAGCCGGTGTGGGGGGGGCCGGGGGGGTCGGCACAGCCCTGGCACAGCGGGTCGGACCGCGCGGTGCAGATGATGCTGGGCGACAGCGCAGCCGGCTCCTCCGCTCCGTGCTTGGCTCCTTTGAAGGCGCTCGCTTCAATTATCTCTAATTACACGCAGGGTATCAGGAGCCAGACAGCTTTGAACCTGCGAGGGAATCGGTGCCGGTTCCAGGTGCAGCCGCCCCAGCCACATGAAAAGTTGGTATTTCTGGAGCTATTAAAGAAGTGGACAGCGCAGCCGGCTCCTCCGCTCCGTGCTTGGCTCCTTTGAAGGCGCTCGCTTCAATTATCTCTAATTACACGCAGGGTATCAGGAGCCAGACAGCTTTGAACCTGCGAGGGAATCGGTGCCGGTTCCAGGTGCAGCCGCCCCAGCCACATGAAAAGTTGGTATTTCTGGAGCTATTAAAGAAGTGTCTTTTAATGATTTAATAAAATCGCCGGTGTAGCAGCGAGTCCTCTCAGATGTCAGAACCCCAATCCGGCAAACCATCGCTCTGACGGCCGCCTTCCTCAGGCGCATCAGCAGGGACGGATTTTCGGAGGCAGCCTGGGATGGCCGTAACGATGGAACCAAAAGGCACCCGGCAAGGACGGGCAGCCCCCCATCCCCGCGATGCTCCCAGCTCGCCCGCTCCATCCCCGAGCCTGCGCAGGGACGAGAGCTGCAGCGCATCCGAAGGCGCAGCAGCGGGGCGAGAGCCGGATTTATTGGGAGGATGCCTGGTGACCTTTTGCAGGCAGCGCAGATAAATGCTGGGCTGGGTGGCATTGTTCTCCCTTAAACCAAGAAATAGAAACATTCATCACCCAAACAGTCGTTTATCATGGTTTGGTGGCACTCATTTGGTGGTACAGCGTTTCCCGTTGGGTTTGGTGTTGTGCAGGTTGTGTTCCCAACACCCTCAATCAGCTGGAGCCGATGACACAGAGCTGTTTTAAGGACCGATGATCCCTTACAGCAGAAGGTTGCTGCGACCGACACGGTGCTCAGACAGCAGTTAGGAGCGGGGGGACCACCAGGACCATCATTTCCCACGCCCAGAAAACCACAGAACCCCCCAAGCCCATGGGGTCCCCCTTCCTCCTGTGTCCCCAGCGGTCGGTGGCTCCTGCAGCAGAGCAGGGAGAGGTTCACTCGGTACCCGAGAACCACAGCTTCTCCTCAACAGCTCGTAGGTGCGGGGCTGATGGTCCCCATCACCATGATCTCGTCCCCTTGGAGGCTTGCTTGTGATGCCGACATCGTGGGAACACCCTGGACCACGTCTGCCTGCACCCCCCGAGGCAAGGGAGGGCTGAGGGGTGCAGCTCAGGGGTCCGGCTGTGCCCTGGGGGTCCCCCACGACACAATGGGGGCTGCAGGGGGAGGAGGTTGTGATGGGGAAGGGGACTGGGGGGTCTGTATGAGCAATCAGGGATCTCCTCTCCCATCGGAGCCCACACAGATGCTGGGGGATGCTGCAGTACCGCGGGTCAGACACGTCCTTGGAGCGGGGTGAGCCAGGAGTTTGGGTCAGGATGGGGCAGACAGAGCTTCCTCCTCTTCCTCCTCCTCCTCCTGCTCTTCCTCCTCCTCCATGCAACCACTGCACAAAGCCAGCAGTGGATCAAGGATGTCCAAAGGAGAGCAGGACCCCAGAGGACACAGTCCCTGTGCAGAGAAGAATCTTGACAGCCTGGAGTGAGTGTGCCCCTGCCACCATGGGCT
>NW_010121792.1:3057-3300 GCF_000699245.1 Pterocles gutturalis
CAACCGGGGTGAAGCGCTTACCCTCCCGCCCGGCTGGTCTGGCTGCAGAGAGCTGCTGGGTCTCGGCGTGGAAGCGCAGCCGGTAATGACGGGGTTGTTAATGGTTGCTCCGGGAGCAATAGCAGAGCTGGGCAGATCAGAGGAGCTGCTGCAAACAGCCCCGTCATCCCGCCTGCGAGCTGGCCTGCAACAGTCTTATCGTTCCCAGACTGGGGCAGCTCCCGAGCACAGGCTGGGGGCGCG
>NW_010121792.1:3408-6834 GCF_000699245.1 Pterocles gutturalis
GCACAGGTCGAGGTCGGGGCTTTGTCGTGCCTTGGGGAAAATCTCCTGCCGGGAGAAAAGGGAGCGCCTGCCCTGCGGCCGCGCTGCAACATCCCATCCCACTGCGGAGAGCCGGGATGCTCCGATGGTCCCTGGGAAGTCCTGTCTCCTAATGACCTGCTCCAAAGCAACCCAGGGAAAGGCAAGAGGTGGATGATTTGCTCCCTTGCCTGTAGTGACTCATCTGGAGTCTGTCTGGGCTGTTCGGTCAGGGCCGTTTGCAGGCTGGGCTCTCGGGTCCCGGTGCAGCATCACTGCGGGGGCCCCAGGCACGGCGGCTCCGGGTCCATCCTGGTACGGGTGTGTGGTGGGTGCTGGGGGGGCCCCCAGGGTCCCTGCACCCCTGGGCAAGTGAGAGAGCCGAGGGAGAGGGAATGATCCCAGCACACATTTGACTTTCCCTGTCCAAAGGCTTTGTCAAGACAAACCGCCTGGAAGAGATGTTGCAGAATAAGCTGTTCTGGGGAGCGCTCCAGGCAGAGAAACCCTCACTCCCTTTTGCAGGCTTTGAAAAACAAACCAAAGACAATTGCACATGTGTCTTTTTGCCCCAGCCTCTGGCTTTTGCATGGGAAATGTGGCCGAGACGATGGCTTTAAATACAAAGAGACGTGGGAGGGCATCCCGCCCTGGCTGGAAACGCCACATGGAGGCTGGAAACCCCGACTGAGCTCAGCCAGAGCCGGGCTGGGAGCACACCGGCTCCCCCAGCACCCCCCAGGCCTTGGCTGAGCCACCCCACTGGGGCAAGAGAAGGGGGGAATGGGCCCCTGCCCCCCCAACTCCTGCACTGGGGCTGAGGGCTTTTGGGGTGCAGGGGCTGCAGTGGGTCCCGTGGCTTTTCCCCTGGGAACCGAACAACCCCAGGCTGCTCCGTGGTAGGGGGGAGCTGGATGGGACTGCCCCCTCCCACGGGGACGGCAGCAGGCAGGTGCCTGCAGCAAAGCTCCCCCAGCATCTCCCACATCTCCCCCAGGGCTGGGCAGCTCGCCCACCCTGACACCCCCCAAGCACCGCTCCGGGGGGTGCTGGCCGTGCCACAGCCGTGCCGCAGCCATGCCGTTGTTATTCCCAAACCCCGTGCTGTGGTATCCCCCCCCGGCTCGGGGCAGTGGCCTGGCTGTCTCTAAAGAGTGTGAAGCTCTTCTGAAACTTTCCAGCGAGCTGACAGAGTCCTCCGTGATGCAGCGGTCCCGAATATTTGCTTGATGTTCTTGTTGCCACACATTCTTCCGAGAACAAACCCGCGCAGCGCCGCGCGCACGTCATTCTCCTCCAGAGAGCTGGCTGCTTTCCTCCTGTTATAAACCAAAGCTGACAAGTGTCAGACCTCCTGCCAAACCCGCGCTGACTGGCATCCTCATGAGTGTTGGTCAAACAGTAAAATCCATTCATTTGTCTCAAAACAAACCCACAGCATTCTCCTCGTCTCGCGCTGGGACAAAGTCTGTGCCTGTCTGCTCCCAACGCCCTTCCCGGGGTGGCAGCGGGCATCGCCCCTCCCAGCCCCGCAGCCAGCGCCAGGACGGGCTCTGGGGGGTGGCACGGCCACAGCCCTGGCCCCCCAGATGGTGCTTGGTGGGGGACATTGAAGCAAGACCCCCAGCAAAGCAGGAAACCTAAAACTTGGGGGTATTGGAGGCAGGAGGGTGGGAGGCGGTGAGGTTCTATAGCTGTGAGCATGAGGCTTGGTCCCCTCCATCCTCCAGTGCTGCAGCCCCAGCACGATGTCCCCGTCCCCAGGACCCACCTCTGCCCCACGGACCCCAGGGGGTTTCGTCCTCGTGGCAGCGAGCGGCTCGGCTGCTCTGCGGGGACTGCTGTGTTCCTGGGCTCGCCGCTCGGTTTGACGTGCGTGCTGTGAGCTCTTCGTGTTTGATTAAACGTTTCCGAGGAGGGAGATGCTTCATTTCCAGACCAGCAACAGATTGAGCAGCAGAAGCATCTCTCTGCTGCGGAGCCTTCAGGAAGCTGTGGGTATTATTTTTTTTTTTAAATTTTTTTAAAGACAATGGAGACATCTCCGGCTGCTTGCAGCAGAGCGATGGGCTCTGGGGAAGGAGCATCCCTCAGCCCCACAGCGCCAGGCAGCTCTGGGGACAAGTCCTCCGCACACAAATGCTGCGTTTTGTTGGGGACAATGGGGGGGCTTCTTCATCTTCCTCCTCTTCCTTTTTCTTCTTGCTTTGACAAGACCTCTCACGTGTCCTTGCAGGCAGCGTGCAATTGTTGAACACTGCTGCGAGCCCAGCGCTGGGCAGGGGATGCTCCAGGGTGGGGGTCAGGGGTACCCAGGCTGCGGGGGGTCCTTCACAGTCACCTGCTGGGTTTCAGCCAGCATTGGCTGTGGAAGAGCAGGTACACAGAGACCAGCCAAGCGGTTCTGGAATCAGAACTGGCCTTTCCGCAGGGTCCTGCTCATCTGCAGCCCTCAGCTCAGCTCAGCCCAGCCCGTGGTGGGTGGGGGTCTCTGCACCTCGCTGCGGGGGAACCAAAAGGTCCCCAACACCTTCCTGGGACTCCTGGGCTTTGGATGGCTCAAGTTATCACTTCACAAATGCTGAAAGCTCGTGGCTTTAGTCAGGAAGCACATGGTTTAGCTATAAAACGGGGTTCAATCAGCGGAGGAGCGGGGCGGTGGGATGCAGCGGTGACCCCCCCCGCGCTGGCAGCCAGCTCCTGCCCCGTCCCCACGGAAAAACTCCTTGTTGGTTGGGGGCGTGTGGAGTGTGGCCTGCCACTGGCTCGTGCAGTCATTATTCCTCCAAAAAGAGACCACAAAATAGCTCCTACCCAGCAGAAACTCGCTGCAACCGAAACCAGCCCTGAGCTATCGCTGGAACCCGTCCGAGGCTGAGCCCCAGCCGAATGCGCGGCTCTCGTGTATCAGCGGTGAATGTCTTCCTGTTTAAAAGCTCTCAAAATCACAGGGGGAGCTTGTTTTGACATTTGATTAGCCACAGAGAACAACTCGAGAGTGCTTGAGTGAGTGAGTGAGCAAACTCGGGAGCAATCCCGGTGCTGAGCGCTGGGGCTGCTGGCGATAGGGGCGCGGGGGCAGGCGGTGGGCACGGAAAAAAGTGGGCTGCCGGGAGAGGCGAGTGCGAGGAGAGGAAGTGGTGAGTGAAGTCAGCTGAAAACTGCTTCTTTTGCTCTCTCTGACTCATAAATTTCATTAATACCCGGGTTTGCTCGGGAGCCAGCGGAGCTGTGCAGACCTCCATCTCCCGGCCCTGTGCTGCGGCTGGTCCCGCTCTGCTGGAGCGGGGAATTGTGCTGCGCAGGCCTTGGGTGGAAGGGGACCCACCGGTGAAGAGGGTTTCGGCTGCAAAGAGCCCCCCAATCCTCATTCTGGGGCCTGAGCAGGTCTGTGAACAGGCGAAGGTG
>NW_010121793.1:0-5222 GCF_000699245.1 Pterocles gutturalis
GTCCCTCTGGATGGTATGCTTCTTTCAGTGTCACTTGATTCTTCCAGGATGAAGTCTCATTTTTTCATATATCATCGAAATAGTTTATAGTTTACTATCTTAGGTTATTTTAAAACTTACCTCTATCTATATTCATACAGGTACATCTCATGATTACTAGCTGTTGTTTGATTTTCTGCTGACATGCTGTCACCTCTGTTTCTAAATTATCAGGAGGTAAACTATCAATAATTTGAATGGCACTTATGAAGGATTATATTTACTCATCATTACTACGAAACACAACTAAAATTCAGATCTGGATTTTACAAACCTCCATAATATAATATATGATTTGAAATTCCAGTAGAATCAACATACGTAGAAGTCAGAGTTACATTTTCAAATTCTGTAACAGTGCAAAAATAATTTACCACAGTATCCTGCTTATGTACATTCAACATCTCCCACTGGTATTACAAAACCAGGAGGACCATCAACTCTGCCAGTCTTTCTGCTGTAGCCATGAAATATTTTCCATTCATTCCAACTTTAGTCAGTAGTTAATTATACTACGAAGCATGATTGACTGTATTGTTTCTATATTGAGAAAGGTCCATTAACTTTCAGCAAGACAGATGATCAATTTTAAGAGCCTGCTGCATACACACAGAGTCCTTCCTGCTGTGCCCCAATTTATTTGCAGGACATTTTTGTTACTGTACTCACCAGGATGTGTTTTATGGCCTCATTCCTCTTTTTTTGAATGTAGTTAATGTTAATATAGAAATAAACATGCAATCCACATGAGTACGTCCTTATGGGATACTCTTACACATTTTAATATTTTTTTTTTTCTCATATAGAGTTAAGTAGAAATTCACTGTTACAGCCTCGGAATAAATCTTTATCATTTTTTGCGTTTTGTTGAGACTATATACAACTAAATCACTGAATGCCTCGGTATTTGTGGTATCCACAGTTTGTTATCAGAGTGAAGTTGAGTATCTCAGATGAAGCTGTGTTGGGTTTATATCCCCACAGCAGCCCTCACAGTGCTGAGTGTTACACTGGCAGCTGGCAGGGTGTTTATAACACATCTTGGGAGGGGGAGGAGCCTCGACAGCTGACCCGGATTGGCTGTTCCATACCATGTGACATCATCTCGGCCACACAAGCCAAGGGAAGGGAGGAGGAGGGGGGCATTTGTTACTGTGTTTGTCTCCAGGAGCAGCTGTTACACATACTGAAGCTCTGCTTTCCCAGGAAGAGGCCAGACATGGCTTCCTGAGGGGAAGTAGAGAACGACATCTTTGTTTACATTTTGTTTCTGAGTGTGGCCTTGGCATTTACTTTAATTAAACTGCTTTTATTTTGACCCACAAGTTTTTCATCTTATTCTCCCTCTTCATTATGCTGAAGGAGGAGTGACAGAGGGGCCTGGTGGGCACCTGGCATCCAGCCAACATTAACCCACCACAGGTGTTTAAACACCAAGCTTAGGTACATTTGGAGCATTGAAATAGTTTCAATTTGGTTAGGAAATTTATCTGAATTTCCTAAATTTTAGTTGAAAATTAGAAAAGCTTTCAAATTTTCCATTAATTATTTGTCTGTGAAATGAAAATCTTAAGAAAAGAACAGATTAAAAGTATCAGTGATGAATTTCATTGTCTGCAGAGGCCAATCAGCTCCTTGAAAATCAAAGATTGGATCTCAATTTTAAAACACAAGTACTTCTCAGGTCCTATGTACACCACATTCCTTATTTCCTTTTACATGTCTAGGGCAAACTTAATTGTTTACAGTCCATCTTTGCCTCAGTACTTTAGTACAAAAGAAACTGAAGTGCTGAAGCACAGGAGGCAAAAAATTAAATAAATGATGGTACATTAAACTAGGTCCTATGGTCTACACAACCATGACAGCAGAACTGGGGACACCACCAGTCAAACATTCTTACCCTGCAATTAGGAGCAGCTCAACTAAGTCTTGGATACCAGATCTTCCAAATATCTCAGTTTTAGTCTTTGCTTGGAAAATGTCTTGTCCTTTGGAACTTTTATTGCCTGGTCTGTTTAAGTATTTAGAGGATTATTCTTTATGCCACCTTTCTTTGTCCTTTTTGGGAGGAAGCCCTGTTTGTTCCTTACTCTCTGTGTCTGTTCAGAGCCATAAACACCACATAGGCAGGAGTCAGTCCATGAAACAAGATTGTCTTTTGCAACCACACTTCACCATTATGCGTGAATAATGGTATTGCACCCACAAATCTTTTAACTGTTTTAAACTTTTGTAACATACTTTGAGTGCTCCAGAGTATCGGCTCATATTTTCATTTCATAATGTTCTTCAGAGCTTACAAATTGTTCCATTATCACTGTTAGCATAATTTATTTGTCTGGGTCTAGACTTGGTGTTGATCAGACTTTCAACTGGTTGCAATTTAATTGTAATGTGCAATATCCTGTAATTTAGTAGTACTAGTTTGTAGTATTAAATATTTGTATTGGGCTCTTTGGCCAGTTTTAGTATCTGCTATTATATCATGTAGATTATGGATAGCTTGAACTTGAAGCAATACTTTTAAAATCACAGTGCTCCACAAACAAAATTTTTAATTGGGCGTGGCACTCATATAAGTTTCTAAAATGTGAGTCTTGTCATGATTCTTAAAGTACGTGTCTCCATTTACTAAAAGAATATCCTAGGCAGCTAGTTTAGACTAGACAATATTTAGGCACTCAAGATAGGTGTGCTGGGGTGAATTGGGTCATGCATTCCACAAGTCTTCCAAAATTGTCAGCTTCAGTTAAGAGTTTTATTTGTTCTAATGCTTCAGCTCTTTTTCCTTTTCTTTTTAAAAATGTATATGTGAAATGGATTTATTTCTTCAAGTGCAATGCTTTTAAATTTTCTTTATTACAGTCTGATAGCTACTCTGTTTATATGTATGTTTTTACATATATACATAAATACATATGTATACATGTCTATGAATATCTTTCAGTCAATGTTCTGCCTGGCAATTTCAGTCGTCTTTACAAAAATAAATGTCTTTTCATGAATCTCTTGCCAATATCTTTTTGAGCTCCAGCTACAGTGACCATTTTGGCATCACCACGCTTTTCTGTTTTTACTTTTTTTTTCTCTTCTTCTGCTTGTAAATGGATTTCCTGTCCCATTCCTCCCTTCTCAGGCATCAATTTCTGAGGCATCTGAGTCATAGATTAGGTTTATTATGAGTCTTCAGTATAATAGCAAGGAGTTAACACATTAACGGGCATTAATTAGAGGAACTTGGAAAGGAGCAAAACAGGATCTAGGGGATCACGATAATTTAGCTTGTATCTCCTTAACCTCTGAACTGCTCTCTGGGGCAACATCCATCTCTCTTTTTTTGGTGACTAAATCGGAATCCTAGGGAGATCAGCAAGTATGTTGGTGTTTATAATTCGGTAGTGTGAATAGTTTCATACATTTCCACTCAGATAATTAAAGGGCTAGAGAACCTTCCCAATGAGGAAAGACTGAAAGAGTTAGGTCTTTTCTACCTGGAGAAGAGAAGGTCAAGAAGGACCTCATCACAGTATTCCAGTGCATAAAAGGTGGCTACAAAGAGGATGGAGGCTCTCCCTTCACAAGGAGTACAAGTTGCACCACAAGAGGTTTTATCGTTAATTAAGAAATACTTTTTTTTACAGTGAAAACAATCATTCACTGGAATAACCTCCCACGGACATGGTAGAGTCCCCATCACTGTAGGTTTTCGGGATATGATTGGACAGGATGCTCGGTAATATCATCTAAACTCCCTTTCCCGTGAAAGGGTGGACCATGTGGTCTTTAAAGGTCCTTTCCAACTTTGACTCTTCTATGATTCTATGATTCTGTGTTTGGCTTACACATTAGATTGAACAGGCTTACACATTAGGTTGAACAAACAAATTCAGCTACTGTTCCAAGAGGTATCATGATCTCTCGAACAATCTGAAGTTTCAGCTACCCATACAAAATTTCTGGCATCTTCCTCCTTTCCTATTTCTCAGAATTCCTTAAGCTTTTCTGTGTGCAAGCATTTATGTCTGATAACAGAATCAAACAAGATTTCACTGTCTCCTCCCATGTCCTGTGGACTTTTCCTGTGTAATGGTGTCAAAGAAGAACAAAAAATAAAGCTCAGAAAGAACATGAGGCTTTCCATACTTGAACTTGAAGGAAATCCAGACGCATATTTACATGCTGTAACTACATGAAAATTTCATTCGGAGGTATTCAGTTTCTGAAAATAGTAGGAAAAGGGATGAATAAATTATATAAAAATTCATAGGTATTCCTGTCAATACGAAAGATAAAGGCCTCAAAATATTGTGAAAACAGTTATATCCACATTTATTCAAGCAGTTTATTAACATATTTAATGCTTCATCTCAGCTTTCAGCTGAGAGGATCACATGATAATGCAACTTATATAAGTGATGTTTTACCTGCAGTACATGAAACGTTAGTTCCTTCTTTTTCAATTTTGTTTTTTCTTACATAAAATGAGTTACTGAGACACATAATGTTTCCTAGATGAAAAATAATATTTTTCAAAAAGGGTTTTGTTGTTGCAGACTTGCTATGTGGATAAACTTTTATATGTAATGACTTATCTTCAAATGATAACATTTTAGCAGGGTAGTGGAGAAGGGGGAAAATGGAGTAAAGAGGAGAAAGAACAGAGAATGAAAGTATGAAAACTGACTCTATGAGTGACCACAAACCTACTGATGGGTAAAATTACTTTCATTAATAACAAATAGTCTGAACCCAACTATTTTGGAAGAATTAAACTATTCATAATTTTGAAGAAATGGACTGAAATAATTGTTAATATATTTCGTTTCAAACACTGAATAAAGAAAAGCTATATCCTAAGACTTATATTTTGCTCCAAATCAATATTTCCCATTTAAAACTCAAGAGATACTCAGATAAACCTCTTAGAAACCATGTTAAGGTGCGCGACCAAGAAGTGATCCAAGACAGCCAACATGGTTTCACCAAAGGCAGATCTTGCCTGACCAATCTGCTGGCCTTCTATGATGGAGTGACGGCATTGGTGGACAAAGGAAGGGCAACAGACGTCATCTACCTGGACTTGTTGAAAACCTTTGACATGGTCCCTCACCACATCCTTCTCTCTGAATTGGAGAGGTACGTATTTGAACGATGGACTGTTCGATGGATAAAGAATTGGT
>NW_010121794.1:0-629 GCF_000699245.1 Pterocles gutturalis
GTCGGTAGCAGCAAAGCAGGCTGCTGCCCTGGGGTGGGGGAAAGCCTAGACAGAGGAATGTGTGTGGGGACAGGGGTGGCTTTGAGCAGGGTTTATGGAATGGTCAAGAAAACACAGGAAATTGGCTCCAGCTGAAGGTCCTCCTGCCTGGAGACTGCAGCGGGGACGGGAAAATAGACAAGCGATGTGTCATGGAGGGACCAGACAGCGCCCGATAGCAGCAAGGTACAGAAAGCCGAGAAGGATGCCAAAGACAGCAGAGGATTATCCAGGTCCGATAAGGCTCTGGGCAATGAAAAAAGGACTTCATGGGCTGTTGGGAACCAAAGGCAGGGAACCGTATGGAGGTGCCAAACCTGTTAGGAAGGAGAGCAAAGGAGGGGACAGAGATTGCTGAGCTAGAGCTGGACGAGGGATAAGGAAAATGCTTTTCAGGCCATTGGGAATGAAGGAGGATGTGAGACAACAGCTGCTAGAGAAGATATTTTAAAAATCTTTAAGGCTGGATAACTCACACCCAGGGGTCCTTTCAGGGCCGTCTGGAGCAGCAGCCAGGATGCACAAATGCAGAAGTCGGTGTTGGAAAGGGCTGTGGTCCCCGGCACAGGGGTGGGAGGCAGGAGAGGCAG
>NW_010121794.1:667-1307 GCF_000699245.1 Pterocles gutturalis
TGGGGCTGCTGGAGGTCTGGTTGGACAAATGCAATTTCTCTCCTCATTGCGAGCAGGCATTTGGCTGCGAGAGGCCGTTCCATAGCTGGAAGGAATTTCACGTGTTGTTTCATGGTGTTCAGATGCTGGAAACAAATGGGAAAAGCATGGTGTTGGATTCATACATAGCACATTAAATGGGTTATGAACTGAATAATTGGGCAAGAAACCATCAGCAGGGGTTCTGAGCAGGTCTTATGGCCAAGCAGAGGCAGCCTTGGTTCAGGGGGATCCCTGCTGTGCCGGTGGAGGGACGGGTCTCCCCAGCATGCACCGGAGGTGGTCCCTCCGTACATCCCACGTCAGGAATCCATCCCAGGGCCAGGTTTCGGCCATGTAAGCCCCAGCCAAGAGGTGGGCTGTGTCTCTCAGTGACCCAAAGCCCCAGCCAAGAGGTGGGCTGTGTCTCTCAGTGACCCAGGCTATCTCCCAAATGGCAGAACCGTTTCCCCATTGCCCTCCACCAAGGATTAATCCCTGGAATCGCTGCAATTAGGAGCTCACACACGTGGGACCCCCACTGCCTGCATCACCCAAAGAACAGAGGGGAAGGTGGGGAGCTGGGGTTGGAGCCCATCCCCTGCTGCCAAAAATGATTTCT
>NW_010121794.1:1330-1601 GCF_000699245.1 Pterocles gutturalis
CCCCGCGGGGATTTTGTGGGGGGATGCCAGGAAGGGTGGGGGACGCACGCAGGGACTGCTCGGGGTTTTTGCCTGGTAGGGCGATGTGGCTGTGGCTCCGGGAGGGCCTGCCTTGCCTTGCGGGGGCAGCGAGAGGTGACCCGCACGTGCACTCCCAAGGGTGCACCCCACTCGGGACACTTCCCACGGGGGACAGGAAGGGAGCTCTCTGCCCTAAGGCATCAGCACGGGGAGAACAACTAGCGGGAAGCCCAGCGAGCTGCGGGGAGCC
>NW_010121795.1:0-204 GCF_000699245.1 Pterocles gutturalis
GGGGTGCCGGGTTTTGGGGTTGCAGTGTGGGAATTCGGAGGGGTGCCGGGTTGGAATTTCACTGTGGGAGTGTGGCAGGTTGCAGCGTTTTGGGGTCCAGTGTGGGAAATCGGGGGAGGACAGTGTGTGAAATTGCAGGGGTGCAGGATTTGCTGGGGCAGTGTGGGAATTCGGAGGAGTGCAGGGCTTCGGCGTTCCCTGTGG
>NW_010121796.1:0-3943 GCF_000699245.1 Pterocles gutturalis
GTAGGTGGCGAGCGCCTGGAAGATGGGCAGCGGCTCCGGGCACGCAGCAGGCTCCTCCGCAAAGAGCTGCCGGCTCTCGCCGTGTGGGACACCGGGCTTCCGAATCTCCGGAAAATTCAACTTCTCGGCGTTCTCCCACGGGTGGGAGTCGTGGGGTTTTGCTGACTGGAAGTTTTCCTCGAAACAACGGAGGGTCGACTCGCTCAGTGAGTCCTCTGCGGATTTAAAAGGCGCAAAGGGGAAAGACAAAGCGTCCGGACGCTCGCAGGCGGCTGAGAACGTGCAGGAGGGTCCCGCCAACGCCTCCGGAAGGCTCTGTGCTGTGGCAAGCGTCACGCGAGCGAGGCAGACGCTATTTCCTTGGGGTTTGGCACAAACCGGCACGCTTCTTATCCACTGAAAGCTGCTGCTCGCTGGGTTTGAAGACGTCTTCTGCCCTCGGAAGGCAGGGAAACAAGGCAGGGTGCTGCTGGGACAACACTGCGGCCCCACGGGCTCCGAGGGGAGCGGAGCTTCCGAAATAAAACATCTCTCGGTCAGATTGGTGACAATGCTCTCGCCCGGCGCGGTCACAGAGACATCGCTGGGATTTACGACGGCACAGACGTCAGGAGAGGCAGCGCTCTTCGGGCAAGAGAGGAGATCCTGCGAGAAACTGTCTCCCGCAGGCTCCGAAAGGCCGCTGCCGTTGGACGCGAGGCAAGAGGTCGGGTTTGCCGGGGAGGAATCTGTCAGAGCAGCGCCCGCAGGCTCTGCGGAGGGCACAGGAAGCTTCTGGTTTGCGAAACTGTCCACAACACACCTCAGAGGGTCTTTTGTGGGTGGGAAAGAGCCCGGCTCTGAGCACACAGTCCGTCTGTCCACCGATTGCCCGGGAAGAAGCGGGGATTCCTGCCCGGCACCTTCCCTCGGAGCCTCCTTCGTGCCGTGCTGCAGCTCGTAATGCCGGCGCAGCGAACGCGGGTCGCAGTAGCTCTTCTCGCAGTCTCGTTCCGGGCACGCAAAAGGTTTTATTTTCTGATGCGTCAACATGTGCCCGCTCCTGTGGTGATGGAGAGAAGAGAACAGTGTGTGTGAGCGTTTCCAAGCGAAAAAGGACTTCAGTTTGCACCCCAGCTACTTGCGCTCCTTTGGGTTACCCGGGTTCCACTCACGGCAGATGCTAAAGGCTGGTCACGATTCTTTTTTGGTTTAGAGTATAAAAACAGTAGTGAGACACAAAAAATTAGGCAGGCACCTCCCCAAAAACAACGGGGAGCTGACTATAACCGCAGCGTCACTTCATAAAGGCACATTTTGGGACAGAACAGGTTTGTTGGCAACCGCTGCGGTCTGACCCAAAGCAAAAGGGTGTTTTCCTTCGTCCCGGACTGCCACTGCCAAAAACCGGACCTACAATAATCTGCTGGAGCTTGGAGAGCTTTGTGGAATGATTAAGCAAGATTTGACAGCGTTAATTCATTATTAAGCAATATTTCCTAAAATGGCAGCTGCCAAAAATCAGAAGTCACCTCTCCAGCACACACCCAGAGTGATTTCTTCCAAGCCAGTTGATAGGAGAAAAAAGAAAAAAAAAAAAAAGCCTAGCTGCTGCTGGAGAGCTCAACGCTACAGATTTTCCTGCTGCGGGACAGAAACACAGACTTTTGGGACTTTTCCTGCACCAGCCTGCTCTGGAAAATTCAAAGTTAACGTGCACAAGCTTAGGGAAGTCGTTTTGTAACTTGACTTCACCTGAAAACAAAGATACCAAGCGCTGCGACTTCTGAAATTGAAATTAAAGCCTGGCAGAAGCCGATCGTATCGACACTCGGTAAATGAGGCCGCAGCGACTCGACGCGGTTTTACCGCCCGTTTTTTACCGCTCACGTACAGGTGGTCCTGCCGTTTGAAGGCCTTGCCGCAGAGGCCGCAGACGTGGTCCCGCTTCTCGCTGTGGGTCAGGCTGTGCTTGCTGAGCGCGCTGGCGCTGCCGAACACCTTCCCGCAGCGGCTGCAGCCCGGCAGCGAGGCCTGCGGAGAGCCCAGGGGACGCTTTCCTCGCCCCGCAGATCTGCCGCCTCCTCCTCCAGACTCCTCCGGTCGCGTCAGCGTGGGAAGTTCTGGCTCTGGAGGGGGAGAGAAAGCGATTCCGTGGGTTAGCTGTGCAAGAAGACGCTTCTCACTTTAATAAAAATGTTGCTTTTTATCATGTTTCCATTGGAGGGCTCTGGTCTGTGGGTTGTGAGACTGAATATCTCCACAAACACGAGCACTAGAGTCCCACAAACCTCCTCCACCCCTTCCAATTCGCAGCTGCGGAGCTACTTTATCACTGGGGTCTCCACAAACACCCAAAGCCAGGTCCCACCCTCACACAAGTTACATCCTTTGCCATCCTGGCCCTCATCGGAATGAATTTTACCATTTCCCCTCTTTCTTGGGAAAAGAGGGAGGGAACGAGACAACTCCGAACCGCTTTGTCCCAGTCTGAGCAGGTGATAGCCCAGGCGACTCCCGCGGGACTGGGCTTTGGGAGAGGATGCAGGGTTCCCCACCCACGAGTAAGGAAAGAGTCATCAGGAGCTGTTATTAATCGGTTAATCAGTAGAAACGCAGGCCCCGATCGTTAGCAGAAAGTCTCATTTTCTTACCAGAGCGCTGCTAGTTACGGCTTTTCATTTGTTTTGTTTTAAAGCCACCCAAAGAGGGCACACGCTTTTATATCCATTAATTAGCAATTAAGTTCTCCGTTCTCTCAACACGAGCATTTTACCGTAGGCAGACCTCGACAAAGCCCGTTCTGCTTAATCCATCTCACAGAGAACTGGAAACGCAAGAAGAATTAACCAGAATGTCTCTTCTCCGCTTCAGGGAAGAGCCGGTAATATGGATGTTTGCAACGTGTTTAGCAAATCTATCATTTTAATGCCTTCGCGTTTTCCATTTCCAGCTGGAGAACAGGCTGCAAGGACTCTTAGGGAAAAAAAAATAATATTCCTGCCTAGGGTATAATTTTATGAAAACAGGAGAGAAGTGAAATTCCTGTGAGAGAGAGGTGCTATAATTATTATCATCTTCTGCAGCCTCGTCAATTTGAACATCATTTCACACGAGAAACATTTCTGAAGTGCTTCAATTACAAGAATCTAAAAACATTTTAAAAAACCCCCACGAATCCACCCCTTTACCCCAAAATCTTTCCACATAACGGATCCACCACCTGTGTAAAGCTACTAAATAACTCCAGCTGCTTCGATCCGCAAGAAATCCTTCAAAATACCAGAGAAAGAGTCCAGCGTGCTCACCGTGCTGCGAGGGTCGTGCGTCGGGCTCCTCGAGGGGCTGAACGGCGTCGCAGTCCTTCGCCGGGTACAGAGAGAGCGCGTTTAAATCGTTCTCCAGAGCGTCGGCGCTGGCCGCATCCACGGCTGGAAGGCCGGGCACCCCCTCCAGGCCGCTCAGCCCCACGTACATCACGTCTTTTGTGTTTAAACACAAATCGTGGTTGAGAGCCTCGCCGCAGAGCAGCCCCTGGCTTTCAGAAAACCCAGGGAGGTGCATCTCCAAATGAACCGTGCTCTCCTCGCCGAAGGGGAACTGGTCCATGGCCGGTTAAACATGGGCTGGTTAACACCTAGAGCAAAACCCGAGGGTGTGAGGACAACGAGTCTCCTAAACAAAACATAAAAAGGAAAAACTAAATAAGGGCTGGGGGAGTGAGGGGAGTTTCCCTGAGGGAAATGCTGCTCCCGGCCTTGCAGGAGGCTTTGGGGCCACCCTAAGGCTGGGGTTGGGGCTGTAAAGGAGCTTTCTTGAGGGAAATGCTACTCTTGACCTTGCAGGAAGCATCTGAGGAGCAGGGTTGGTGGTGAGGAGAGCTCTCCCTGAGATAAATGCTTGCAGAAGGCCCTAGGGTTGGAGTGGGGTGAGTGAAGGGCCTTTCCCTGAGGAAAACGCTGCT
>NW_010121797.1:0-495 GCF_000699245.1 Pterocles gutturalis
AAAACTAAAACCACCTTTCCACTACCCCTCTTTCTCCCAGGCCCAACTTCACTCCTTCATTCCTGAGTCCTCTATCTCCTTCCTTCTCATGTTGTTTCCCTGCTATGGCATGGGGTCCTCTCCATGGGGTACAGTCCTTCAGGAACAGACTGCTCCAGTGTGAGTCCCCCGTGGGGCCATATGTCCCACTAGAAAATCTGCTCCTACATGGGTACCTCTCCACTAGAGCTGTAGCTCCTGCCAGGAGCCTGCTCTAGTGTGGGCTCTCCATGGGCTGCAGCTTCCTTCAGAGCAAGTTCACCTGCTCTGGTGTGGAGTCCCTCCTACTGACTTCTGCCGTGAGATTGCACATTTTGTACAAAGTAATCCTCGTCCCGCTCTCCCCTCGGGGCTGGCAAGGCTGTTTCTCACACGTTTTCCCTCACCCCTCACTGCCGGGCGGCATTTTGCCCTTTCTCAGTGGCGCTTTCCCCAAGGCGCCCGCCCGTGGGCCAG
>NW_010121798.1:0-528 GCF_000699245.1 Pterocles gutturalis
GAAAATTTTTTAAACTTTTTTTTTTTTTTTTTTTTTTTTTTTTTTTTTTTTGAGGGGTGGAGGGAAAAGAGGCGGGAGCGGAGGATGGAGCCAGGGAAATGACAAGTTATCTAACCCAGCTCTCATTCAGGTTCCTCACAATATGAATTCACCCTTCTGGCCTTAACAGCGAGGCGGCTTTCTAGCACATCCCAGACTTTGACTCGAGGAATTTGACTCACCCTCTTTTGCTCAGGGGCTGAAGCCGGGCTCGGTGCACTTGTTGGGAGCTATTTTCTCATCGGCGGAGTCAGCGACCAAATTAGTCACCACTCCTTTGTTTAGATGCTGTAGTCCCGGTTTAGTCCTGTGCGACGGTGGAGGACTTCCCCGAGCAAAATGGGACAAGTCACCTCCACTTCCCGAGTTGTAGGGTATTTTTGACACGCGTGGGCAGTAAATGCTGATCCCAAGTGCGGGAGAGCTTCGGTAGAGGCTGTTCATTTATTTCGGACTGAAGAGCTTACCTCTCCGGAAAAAAAAAAAAAA
>NW_010121799.1:0-20596 GCF_000699245.1 Pterocles gutturalis
TCCCCAGGAGTTCGGTTTGAGGTTTGGCCCTTTTTGCAGGGGGCTTTCTGTTTGGTTTTTCTCCTGTTCGTGCCGCTGAGGGCAGGAGGATGAATGATGGGGCAATAACACCCGATGAGCAGTCACTCATGGTTAAAAAATTTGGAGACAAGAAAGTAATTTTGTTTGTGGAAATTCTGATAAAGCTGCAATATCACGAATAACTGTATAAATGCTGAAATATGAGTCCCTAGATACAACTAGTTTTATAAAACTTCTTGTAGTTAGAAGAGGAAAGGGAAAGTATTTTGAGACGTAGAAAAATCAGCACAAAAAAATCACAGAATTTCAAAAAGGCAGAGCTGACCCCTTGCTTTACCTGCCACAAGCACAGCAGCGAGAGAGGGCACCCAAGAATACTCCGTAAGTGGAAAATGCAGACAGTGGAAACAGCCACGGCTCTTTGTAGCTATGTAGCTGCATGTATGAATACATAGAGGCAGTGAGAAAGCTGGTGCCCTGAAAAGGAAGATCTAGCAAGAATGCAAAAGCCTGTTGCTGTACTTGGAGATTCCAAAGGGATCATGATTCAAGGCTGCTGACAGCTGAGGTTGAACAGCTAGTCTTACTTCATTAGTAAAATGACAGAAGGTGCTCACGCTTCCCCAAGAAAAGAGTTATCAACAGGCGTAACTGAGACCAGTAGTTCAGGACCAGCTTCCATTCGGCTCAGCAGAGTCCCAGTGAGTCCACATCTGTCTACCATGTTGCTCTAGTTTGTGCATGCCATCCCCTCTTCTGCACTTACATTGGAGTGTTGTGTTCTTTAAATTACAGACACGGCTTGGGCACCATAGGCACTGCTGTACTGACCTGTGACCCGGAACCCTGCTTTCTGTGAGTTTGTTCATATGTCAAAATTAGGTCTGCCATGTTTTTATTTCAGGAATAGGAAACCATATGGAATGCTTTAATGACCATTGTAAAGAGTACTGTAAGAGAGTTGGTAATTAGATTACTATAACATTCTCCTCATCTACTTGTCTTCCCATATGCCATAATATCATTTAATAAGATGTAAATAGTCAGGAAGCTGACCAGCAATTATCCTGAAATGGAACATGCCCATGTCCTCTCCTCCTCATCCCCACACAAGGCCATTAGTTAATACGGAAGAACTACCCAAGTTCAGGATATATATGGGTCAAAGAAACTACTACAGCTCAAACCTTTTTTAATTCCTGCAGGTGGGACGGGTTATAATTTTACAGGGACTGGTGTTAATCCAGTGGAATTTAGCTAGGAAGGAAGGGAGGACAAAGAGTTTAATATCTGTCACTGGCTGGGCTTCAGGAATTACTGAAACTGTGTGTTAGTTGGTTGCCCCCGTGATGTTGTCATAGTTTTCTTGATTAGAAGTACTCAGTCGCCTCCTCAGTGAAATAAACAGGATATCAATATCAGTACCACCCTTATGAATAAAATTTTAATCAGCACTGAACATAAACTGTTTCAAGAGCTTTTGCTGACTTACAGGAGGGGAATTACAGCTTTTTTTTGAGCTTCTTTCTTGGTATTTAGACCATGCCTAGATCAATTTATGATCCTTTTAACAATGCTTCACCATGAGACCTACTAAACTGGTCAATTTGCTGCTGTCTGCCCCTTACAGGATGGTATGTATGGTCTTGATCTTGCCCTTGTCCAGGGATAGCTTTTCTTCCCACTGTATCAGATTGAATACTGAATTCCTCTTGGGGCTAAAAGCCACAAGACATGGACCATATACCTCCGAGAGTGAGAGGGCATGGTTTCTTCCCACGAATGAAGTAATAATGGTTCCTCAGGCTTTCTACTGCTTCTCAATTAATAGGCCTGTATGTATAGTTTTCTCCTGTAAGACCCAACTGCCACCATTGTCTTCATTGGCTTCAGATACAGGGGTTTGATGAAGAATCCCCTGGGGCAGCCTGGTCCTGCTGCCGGACATGTCAGGCATAGACCAGCAGCTGGACCACCCAAGAGTTCACATCGCTGCCTCTTCCCCAGCCTCTTTCTCATAAACCAGTGCGCTCTACACTGCTGTTCCCAGGCTTTTCTATTGTATTACCATACATCAGCATCCAAGAGAAACAGGGATAGTTCCTAAATTTAGGGCTGTCCATCTGGCAATATTATAAATTTTAAGATTAATGGGAAGGTTACTGATAAGGGTACCTAATGAAGCCAGAAATGGTGCATTACAGGAGAACATTTTGTTCCTGCATATGCTTTTGAGGAGAATACTATGTCTTCAAAGTAGGGAGCACTCCGTGTTTTTTGTTGTTTTTCTTTTTTTTGGGGCTTCCAGGCATTGTATGTGACTCACCCAATTCTTTCTCAGCTCAGCTTCCGGTCCACACATGTGGAAGGACCAATCTCCAAATCTGTTTACTTACCATAAATGCTCTGTTTTCTGAAGGGAGAATTAACTCTGAATCTCCGGTATGCACCTTCATACCACCCCAGAACTGGGTGACAAGATTGGAAATGGCTAAACAGAAAGCTGCTGCGTGTCCCCTGTTCTGAGGTAAAATGTTTTGCACTGAGTGCTGCTGAGCTCTCTTAAGTCGGCTGAGCACTTTAGGAAGAACATGACTTTAGTTGGGAGATTCACTATTACTCAGCATGTTTGCTGAGTAAATAAAGTCACTGCTTTTTCCTTTGAATTTCTGTGGAAGTTTGCAAGTGGAGAGATCTCTGCAGCGGGGTGTTCTTCATCACTCTGTGCCTTTCCACTTGGAAAAGGTGAAACCCCGTCTATAAACCACTAATGCAGTCACATATTACAGAGCACACAGCCTCCTTTTAACACCTAGCTTGTTCCCTTTCTCTGCAGTCATCAGACCTGTCTGCTCTTAATAAAGGCTTGTGGGACTCTGGCAAACATGACTCCATCCATCTGTTCCACTTCAAGGCTGTCAGTGTTCATTTTAGGCTGTGTTTCTTGCAGGCAGTGTCTCTCTCTGTTAGCTGTCCTTACAAGGTTTCTTCAAATTCGATCCAATCAGCAACACCAAAGCGAACAGAAGCATCCACTGTCCAGCTGCCTATATAAACAAGTTTATTCCTTGAAATGAAGAATACAAATGAAAAGTGAGCATTACTGTTCACATAGCTCTGCCTCAAATTCACTGTTATATCCTGATTCAGGAAAGCAGCTTTATCAAGGAAAGGACTTAAACATGTGTTTGCAGTTAATTAAAAGGCCGCCTTTGAGCAGAAGCAAGTTAAGCACGTGCTTACATGCTTTTTCTTGTGACTTGTGAAGAAAGACTATAGCTGTAATTGGCATTAAGATAGGAAATGAAGAGCGCCTTGCTCTATAAAGAGATTTCTTCTTCTACCTGGTTACTGTGTCTGTGAAATCTGGGCTTTTTGGAAGTCAGTGGCAGAACTCTGGACAAGTTGAGGGGTCAGCATATTATCTGCTATACTTCTTCCGAACCTTGCAAAGCAGATTTAAAAACCCACTTCTTTCCCTTCAGAAATCTTTTCTCCCTAATAAAGAAACAATGGTTTTAAAAGTTTGCCTTTCCTATGTCCAGTTTTGATCTTTCTTTTCTAGGTTAGTTGTTTTGCTTTCTTACTATCAATACATTCATTTGATCCAATGGCATTTGGCAGCCTGAAAATGCTTCATAACTTCTGGCACAATGAACTGTACGGCCAGTCTGTAACTGTTTTTAATGAATATGCATTTTTTTTTTCAGTGGGCTTAAGAGCATTTGCTTTGGTTACCACTTAGTCTGCTTCTGCTGCAACCAGTATTTTCTTAAAATTCACAAGTAGGCAGGCAAAACTGTTGTTCCAATCATCTGTGAAGTTAATATTAATAAGGTATTAGCTAGAGCTATTCAGACAATGCTCAAGTGGATACTACTAGAAAAATCACCACCATATTAATCATTAAAGGAAAAAGTAGTCAGAAAAAAATACGGTGTTACTCACTTTTGCACACAGTGCAGTGCTCTGCTGGAAAGATAGTAACGTGATTCAACAGGGATGGGAAAACTCTGTAAATTTGGAATTAATGGAATGAAAAAATGTCTCTGCAGCTGTTTGGTAACATTTTTAACTATTACTGAAATAAATTATTCTTCATATGGCATTTTTAATAAATCATATTGTTAAGCTCTGCCTTTTATTATCTTTAGAAAGAACGTGAGATCAGTTAGCTCCAATGTAAGCCCATCCTTTTGGACCTGTGGGAATGGGTATCAGTGAATCAATGGGTATTTACTGAGGACAGACACTGAAAGCAGCATATGTTAATCACTGTGGTGCTACTTAACAGTAGCTGCATGCTGCACCTACCTACTGTATCAGGCCCTGTCAGAGAACATACAATATTTTCTGGCATCAAACTTGGTTATTTGGGAGCAGGAGTTTCCAGTGCCGCTATAGGATACTGGATTTAATTGATGTAGGATTTCTAAAGGTCATGCAGGTCCTTCAAGGTAGAGTCCCTAGAAGTTCCTACAAGAACAGCTAATACAGTAGGGAAATCATAAATACGCATGTTCTGGCATTTGAAAAGTCAGTTCAAACCTAGTTCAACAAGTGCAGCTTCGAATCATGTGAGTCTGCAAAACACCTCAGTGCAATGCTGCCAAAGAGGAAATGCACTGTGATGGCACATTTTGGCCTGAGAAATGGATACCTCCGTGTCTCCTGGGAGCTCAGTGACATCAAGGGCACACCATGCAAAGATTTAATTTCAGTCTCAGGGGTTGAACTAGGCAATGTAGGAACTTGGTACAAGAACAGTGTTGGCTCAGAAGAGGAAGATCCCCAGGCACATTGGAACGAAAGCCGTCACGCTGGCTGTGTACATACAGAATTTAGAGGGTGGTTCCTGGAATGGCTATGAGCACAGGATATGGCACATCCTATCATTTCTGCTCGGCAAGACAGGCCCGCCAGCAGCATGGCAAACAGCCTGGTGGCGCAGGACTAGTAGGGCATGCTCGGGCATGGGGACCCCTGTGCAACACACCTTCACAGGCTCCTGCTCTGACCCAGCACCAGCAGGTCTGATGTGGAGGGCAGCCTCAGGCTCATCCTCAGCAAGCAACCCAGGTGCACCCGGTGCTTCCAGCCAGCTCATCTGCCCCCACATCTCTGCTGCCACAACACACATCAGGCAAGAAATGCATCCATCTGTCTCGATGACAGAGTCTTTTTCATGTAAAGTCCTTCAAGTGGCTGAGCTCTAGCATGCTCATTTTACCATTTATATATTAGATATTAATTGTATCAGCTTGAGATGGATGAGTTACCCTTTATTACACAAAGGGATATATCAGTGGAAAAAACACTGTTTATTTTTGTTAGACTCCATTTAGGTCTGTAGTTGCTGTTGATTGCTGTTCATCAGCCCTTAGCCAAGCTCATGACAAAGACTGCCCTCTCTAAGCTGCAGTATTTAGAAAGAAGCCATTCTTGCAAATGATGTCATATAATCAATGCCCTCTACCAAAAGCAAGTTTGCACCCACTATAAACATTATCTGCAGATGACTGTTTTCAGACCTGTTTGAAAAGATCTTTGCCCAGAGCAGAAGTAATGTTTTTTTCAGTCCTGATCATTTAACATTGCCTCTCCCCAGAGCTGATGCTGTGATTTGGAACGTACTGTGATCCTGACTCCGAGACCTGCTGGACACTGCTCCTTTCCCCAGACACCAAACGTGGCCTTCACATAAGGATGGAGACATGAAGGTCTGTGCTATGTCTCATCACTTCTTTTCTTTTCAAGGATCAATTGTATTTTATGTTCATTAAATCATATCCCAAGATAGTGAGCCTAAACATGTTGACTTTATGTTCTGTAACTGAATCTATTCATTTTCATAACTGCCTTCGACAGAGGCCATTTTGTGGTCAACTTAAGCTGGTCCAACTAAAAGTTGGTGCCAAAAAGTGCAGTCACATTTACCCTTCAGAAATGACATTCCTGCCTCCAGCCAGGCCTCAGATCTAGTAGTTAGGGCATGTGAGGCCATGAGGGGCATCAGCTCTGCCTGCCAGTGCAACCAAAACCAAAGTCTTTTTCTTCAGCATTAGTTTTCAGCCAGTTCAGCAAGTTAATCCTATTTACCTGCAGGTTTGCTAGAGCTGACACATAGGACCATGTGATTAGGGCAGGGAAAAGTGTGTGACCGTGTACTTGCAACAGCCCATAGTTGCTGATGCTGATCATGAAACCACAGTCTCAACTGGACAATAAGGGAGGGATTCGAGCCTGGGAATTGGTAGCAGACACACAGACATCTTCAGATCACGAGTCTCCCTTTAGAGTCAGTGGAGATCTAATCAGCTTTGTCAGTGGAGCCTGCAATGTGATTTATCTCCTCCTACACAGTAGTATGTGCTTGATTAGATGAATCCCATCCTCAGAGTGCACATTTCTGTCTGTTGCCTATAAAGAAAGCCTAGTGTGAATAGCTCAGAGATTAAGGAAATGGCTAATGAGACAACTCCTGCCCCCAAGTTTTAGTTCTGCCCATTATAAGACAAGGGGTTTCTTATTCATGCATTAAAGCATGAGTTAAGTGAATTCTTTAATGCCACAAACTAAATAACATCAGAAGGAAAAGTAGTATCCACTTTCCTGCTAATACTAATGCTTTTACCAATACAGTAGAAATGTGATGTTCGAAGCTGTGTCTCCAAGCCAAAATTCACAGGCATAGAGGAAGTGTTTTGATTTAATCAGTCCTGGGCAGCCAACAGTTCCCTCAGAAGCAAACAGGAGTGGTGGCTGCTTTTGGAAAGCGGGTCATTTATGCAGGTGATTAAGTATGGAGGAGCCTCACTTCAGGCATGAGTTTTCAAAAACCTTCATCTAAATCTCTTACAACCTAATTCTGTACAGTTAATTATGAATGGCTGTTTGTGTAGTGAAATAGCGACTGTGAACATTGCTTCTTGAAAGCTTTATTTGTGTTGACCTGCTTTATCTAGCCAGATGTTTCTATCTTAATGTTTGGGAAAACAAATGTTCACATCACCATGGGTAGTTTAAATGATGTGCCACAGTAGCTGCAGAACCAATGGAGGGAACCCCTTTCTTCCACTGCTGAGATGAAAAAGCAAACATTAAATACAGCAGTTACCGTGATTGTCTCAGGAAGGACTCGTCCATCAAGTTTCCAAGTAATCTGTTTGTGAAATACGTGCTCAGTCTCCCTTATTGACTAACAATATATATAACCTGGTTAGTTAACAGTGGGGATAAAGGTCTTTTTCATGCCATATGTCAAGCTTCTGTGCAAAAAACTGCAGTTAAACTGTGTATAACCTTAGGATTGTAAACAGTGCCAACTAGACTTCTAGGAATATGCTTGTTCAGCTTTTATAGCCACATGTAATGGACATACTTTGTGCCTTTGCTATTTAGATACACCAGAGCCTATCTTTTTCTTGGAAATTTCCCTATAGGAAGATATTCTCCTTGTAAAAAGGGCTGTATGTAAATGAGAAAAAGATATGCTTATTTGATGAGCAGCACCACAGTACACCAGTGTTGTTAATCCACTGGTGTGTGCATCACTGTGGTGATATAAAATCACTATCAAAATACATATATATGGACACTAACTGTTAAAAATCAATAGAATAGTACATCTTTGTCAAGCTGGTCTTCAGAGCTTCTATGCTTGTTAATAATGACAGCCAACACCTTTATGTCTAATCCTAAGTGGGAAAAATGTGATATTTTGGATTCCTGGAGACCCGATTGCAGCCTATAAGTGCACAGAAAGGCAGCCGATCATGTTTGTGCATTCACATTTCCCCAAGGAGCCGTAACAGGCTGGGCTGGCGCCATTGTCTGTAGGAGGCAGCCATACAGTGGATTGCTCTCCAGGACACTCTGTGTGGGTGAACAAGGAATTGGGCATGCACGTTTACGGCCCCTCCTAAAATGTTCGGTATGGCAGTGTGCAGGCAGTGTGTAGGCGAGGAAGTGTTGCAGGAGGGAGAGGAAGAGGTGATCTGTCATTATAATTCACCACGGTCATAGGCGATGATTTCCTGGCATTGGCTCTGACCTGATCCAGCAGTCAGGGCAGCTGGGGCGGCCTGGCAGTGCGACACGGCCCAGCGCTTCCCGCCGGGGCATGTGGCAGGACTGAGTCTTCTGTCATTGAGGTGATTCATCCCAGCCCCACATACCGTAGTGTCCTCCTGACCTCCTTAGTGTCTCTCTCACCCCTGTAGCTGTGTCACATCGCCTGTTTGTGCTGCTCGGGATGATAACACAGGTCCCTGCTTTTGGAGATCCCTCTCTGGCAGCCAAAACCCAACAGTTTGCACGTCACCTAATCCAGCCACGGGTAAAAAAGTGAGTGTTGATCCCATACCACGTTCAGCCTGTGAAAAGCCTCCTTAGGGAGGGCGATGGGCAGCGAAGGGGCGGCAAGCCGTGCTGGGCTCAGCCTTCCACACTCCCTGCCCTGGGCAGAGCGCAACCGGTTACAGAGCTTGGAGCTCAGCACCCAGTCCGCTGACTGACATGCCCCAGTGTAAGCCCAAACCTGGAGGCAGCTCAGTTTCACGTTGCTATGGTATCTGCTCCACCCAGCAAGGGAAGACTGCACGGATCTGTCCCTCAGGCTGCCAGGACAGTGTGTGTGCGCTCAGGGACCCTCCCGCCCGCAGCAGGGTGACAGGAGCAGCAGCACTGTGAGCAGCTCCTCATACTCACTCCTGTACAGCTGCTTATCTGTGAGAAATGGAGCCTTTAGAGAAGGGAGGGAATGGTCGCCTCCAGCTTTTTCCTTTCAAGACCGCCTGCACAGCCTTTGGGTGTGCCTGAGTGCTGTGATCTGCAAAGTCTGCACACAGACTGCTGAAGCCACCGAGGTGGCAAAGCAGCTAATAATTAAACCTGCTTTTTCAGTTTTACTGCTGGAGAAATGCTTCTGTAGCAAAGCACTGAGGAGAATACAATGCTCCTTTACATCAAAAGAATACCGAGGTACCCAAGGTAAATACAGGCCTGCATTTAGCATGCTAATTTCTGTGCTGCTATCTGCTTCCCCTGACAGTTCAAGTGGGATCAGCGAATTCTTCAGCCCGCTTAAAAATTCTCTTTTAAATTGAAAAGGTGAAGTAGTTGCATTTCCAAGATGGTCTCAGTTTGGGAAATTTCAAATGACCCCAACTGTAGCATAAAATGTGCACAGGCATCTATTTGCACACAGTCTTGGCAATTACAAATGCAGTCATCTTCCCTCTGAGGGAGAGGTATCAGTTTAGTGTACACATGTGCACCCAGATAGAATAGATGCAGTTCAGGAGAAAGGTTAAGAGCCAGGATGGCTACCTTCCTAAATCCTGGGAAGACACTGTTGGCTGCCTGGTGCTGCACACTAGTACAGGGGTCAAATAGTGCAATACCCTGGGCTTTATTTTTTCCAGTAGGAAAAAAAAAACAGTGTGACTGAAAAATACAAAGGAAATGGAGCAGACAGATAAGATGGAGCAAAGGCAGCAAGAGGGGAAAAAAATCAAAAACAAATAATAGACAGAGTTAGTTACTTTTACTAAATACGAAGTTCTTGCTTCTTTCTGACAGCCTCACTTGATTGTTAGGCAGTTGGGGCAGTTTCTACAGATTTCTCTTTGGCTAAAATGACTTATCAATAAGATGTATTACTTGTAATAGACATAAGGGTGTCACTTTATAAAAACATTCTTCTTCAGGAAGTAATAAAACACTTGCTCAGCTTAAAGTCTGTACTCAAGTGTTTTTGCTGGATGGGCGTTATATTTCTGTGGTTTTATTCCACTGAATCATCCCCAGGGAGAGTAGACATGAGGGATGGTGGGGAAAGAGGTTTGAAAACAAATAAACACTCTAAATCAAAAAGGCAGGACTTTGTATGCAACCCAGGCCACAATAGCATCGATGGCTCCCATAGGGCCAGGATTACTCCTGCATTTACAATCGAAGGACAAAGCCTAATAATCATGCCCTAACTTTGCATACTTCAGCAACTTTCCTGAGTTGTTTGCCAACCTCTCAGTTCATCAATCAGTGTCTGACCTACGGCAGGTGTCTCCCAAAGCTGCTGAGCACCCACACTATCATCCTTCCAATGTCACCCAGGCCTGAAATGTAAAATACTTGTCAGCAGGAGAAATGTTCAGCATTTATCTGGAGCTTTTAGTAAGACAGTTCTTATTTGGATATATTTTGCCAAAAAGGACAGCTTTCTTTGGGAATCCCCTGTCCTTCAGAGATGCTCTAAGGAGATGGAAGAAAAATTTACTGATAATCTCAAGGACAAATTCTCAAGTGGATCTCAAAGGTTGATCATTAGGAGCTGTAGCACTGGTATTACTTTAAACCCTGACTCAGAGATTCTGACATCAAAGACTCCTGCCTAAACTGTGTAGTGTCTTCTTGAAATCTAGTCAGCAGTGATGGAAAGGTTTCAGGTCATGGGGAAGCCGTCTCATTCCCCAGTATCTTAGCCCTGCAGTCTGGCTCTCCCCTGACTGCCAGTGTCTTCTGGCAGGAGCAGCCACCATCACTCAGGTCTAGGTATTGTGAATGTTTCAGAAGCAAATAAAACAGTAATAAGGATCAAGATCATAGAAACTCCAGAAGTAATATGCTGCTAAAACAACAGTTGAAGGGGTCAGTGGACTTTTTGTTATGGTATTTGTCCCAAATTTTGCAAAGTTTCCTCACAACTCACAGGGGAAGAAGTGATTGTGAAATGGGTTCTAAATGAGAATTCTCATTTCTAACACATACCTTTCAAAAGCATGGAAATCCTTTGCTTCCAACAATGCTGAATTAGGGTTAATGTTTCTACCATCCCAGACAAATATCAATGAAACCTCAAGTAGCTGTAAATAAACTACTGTTGTTTAAACAGCCACTCTCACTCCCCTGCCAAAAGAGGATTCGCTCAGACAAAATTTAAAAAAGGGGAAAAGATATCAAATATTATAATTTGATAGCTCCTCAGTAACCTATATAAAATTACCTAAAATTATTCTTCCTCTTTTTTTAAGAAGTAACCACTTCCTAAAACAAATCTGAGCAGCCTCGATGAGAAAGCAAAGCACTGAGTATGTACAGACAGTCTCACCCTGTTAATTCAGAGTGAACTTCCTCTCCTGTGAAGGGAGGAAGTCAGGCTACTGGCCTGTCAGTCAGAAGGCTGATATTAAATTAATTAATAAAATTAGAAGGGTAGACGTTGCCACAGAGAGATTTCCAGTTTACCTAGTGGACTGCAGTGGTGTATTCTCAAGGACCCAATAGTTATGCAAAGACAATATATTGGAATTTATTTGTTTCTGCTAGGTACGAGCTTAAAACAAACAAAAACCTCACTGCCATGTAATGTAGGTTCTGAGTTTCCTTAGAGTAACTCCCAGGTTGAGAAATGTTTAGCATTCTTTTCATGCATTTATTCTTATTTATTATTTACCAAGGGCAGGAAGAGACCTCACTGGTAGTCAGGGGTCTTAAATGTGTCGCACGTGGTTAGGAACATGCAGTGCCGAGACTGCGTACATGTCCTGTTTCTTAGCACTGCTGAGGCTGAAACAGGACAGAATGATTTATAGCGTGATAAGTAGCTACCCTGGCATCAAAGAAGTGAGCAGCTACCTTTCTTCCAGGCTGAGTCACCAGGGGGAATGAGCCTGTAAATGGGGGAAGAGGCTAATTGTTTTGTGTTTGCTTAATAAGATGAGTAGAGGACAATTCTGAATTTGCATATGCTGAAAGCTGTCCTTACTATTGCAAATATATTATTTTATTCAGGGCTTTTCTTGTTTATGCTTTGAATTTTCTATAAGAGAACAATTGTTGATTTTACTGTAGGATTGTCAAAAAAAACCATTTGTTCACAGCCTGGTACTGTGGGATACTGGATTAGGACTAAGGCTGACAGCATCTTTGGTAGTAAAAGTTTGTATGATAATAACAGTAACAAATCCATGCAAAACATAGGCAGTTTCTCTCCAACTTTGTACCAATGCCAATTGGTTACATACAGTATATCTTTGCATAGAATCATAGAATCACAGAATGGTTTGGGTTGGAAGGGACCTTAAAGATCATTGAGTTCCAACCCCCCTGCCACAGGCAGGCACACCTCGCACTAGACCAGGTTGCTCAAGGCCTCATCCAGCCTGGCCTTGAACACCTCCAGGGATGGGGCATCCACAGCTTCTCTGGGCAACCTGTTCCAGTGCCTCACCACCCTCACAGTAAATAATTATTTTTACTATCTAATCTAAATCTACCCTCTTTCAGCTTGAAACCATTACCCTTGTCCTGTCACTACACTCCCTGATAGAGTCCCTCCCCATCTCTCCTACAGCCCCCTTTAAGTACTGGAAGGCTGCTATAAGGTCTTACAGAGCCTTCTCTTCTCCAGGCTGAACAACCCCAACTCTCTCAGTCTGTCCTCATATGGGAGGTGCTCCAGCCCTCTGACCATCTTCATGGCCCTCAACTGGACCCGCTCTAAGAGGTTCATGTCCTTCCTGTGCTGAGGACCCCAGAGGTAGACACAGTGGAGTGGAGGGGGACGATCACCTCCTTCGACCTGCTGGCCATGCTTCTTTTGATGCAGGACACGGTTGGCTTTCTAGGCTGCAAGCGCACACTGCTGTCTCATGTTCAGCTTCTCATCTACCAACACCCTCAAGTCCTTCTCTTCAGGGCTGCTCTCAATCCATTCTCCACCCAGCCTGTATGTGTGCTTGGGATTCCCTGATCCATGTGTAGGACCATGCACTTGATCTACAATGTGATCTAGAACCCGCTCTAGAACCATAGAACAATCTTGAACATGCTCTAGAACAAACAAGTGAGCTAGAACCTGATCTAGGCCTTTCAAGCAAGCGAGAACCTGATCTAGAACCACTTCCCTACCAAAAACCCCAACTCCAGAATTTGTACCTGCACCAACTGTGCCAACACCACCCCAGCTCTACAAACTGACTGGAAAGGACTCACTGCCTGTCAAAGGCCCTGAGAAGAGAAGGCCTTGGCTTGTCTCAAACACCTGGCTTGTCAAAAGGCAATAGGCAATCACCCTCTCCCTTGCTGACAAGAAGCAGCCAAGAACAAGGCACCAAAGCCTTTACTCCCCTCACTAAACAAGGACAAACTTTTGATTAACAAGGTCAGCACCCCCAGCTCCAAGGCCCCAACAAAGACACTTCAAAGTTAATCCAGTACAGGCTCTGCACCACCACTGACCCCACTGCTTGAAAGCTTTCATGCTGCCCTTACCCCTCTTGGCAAGGAGACACCCCTCTCCACTTCCTGTGCTCATTAAGGCCCAGCGCTTCCCATGCTCATTGCAGAAACTTAGGCCCGCACCTGAGAACTTTTGGTTATGAAAGGTGAATAAACAAAGAGAAGGCATGTGCCCCGCACCTCAGGACTCCAGAGAGGCTGACAGACTCCTCAAGGACTGACTCATCCCACGATCCAAAGGCTGCTGAAAACATCCTTTCTGACTCTCTGAAAACTTTGCTCTCTCTCTCTTCTCTCCTTTTCCTTTCTCTTTGCTCTTCAAGCAGCTCTTGATTTCGCTCTCTGGCACATACAGGAACACGTGAGAACTTTTATGCCAGCTCCTTTTGGGGCTTATTCAGCAGGTTTCCTTATTCTGATAAGTGATTGCTCATTTTAATGCTCATAAGTGATTGCAAGTTTTAGAAGCCGTTGCAGGTTTTTAGTATTGTTGGTAGTTGTGCTGTCGTTATAATCCAGTCTAGAATCCAATCCTGTCATTATAATCCAGTACAAGCTAATTACGTGGATTATTGCCATAGGAGGTATTTGCTTCACCTCTCAGGAAATCATTATCTGGCATGATCTGTCGTTTGCCCTGATAGCTTTGTTTATGTTACCATCCAGGTCTCAGAAAGCCTATTATCTTTCTCTAGTGGTATCTAAATATTGATTAGTAGTAGTCAGAAAAATACTTTACATGGCAATTAGCACTCAAGACAGTCAGTGACTTTAACACTTGTATTACATTTGTCACGAAGGATTTTCTAAACTTCCTGGATTACCTAAATAGCCATCTAGCTCTGGGGTTGCTGGAGTATTCCCTGATGATCTAGGAAGAGCTGAGAGGTCAAGTAGATCATATTGCTTCTGTTTGCAATTGGATGATAAAATGCATTCTGAGCAGAAAAAAAATGCATTAATTGTTCCTCACTACTACGTACGACTTCAGAGAGGTCTGTGTGATACCCAAGCTTGCTAGAGGGCTATTGATGTGAATTCTTGTAAAGGAAAGTCCGATTTGGTAGAAGCCAAAATCGAGAGCTCTACCTAAAGTGGCTTGTCTTCACTTCTGTTGAGGAAGATGGCTTGTTTGCTCCTGCTGTGCCTTTAGCAAAGCTTTTCGTTACCAAATAGCAAACAAGTGCAAGTATTTATGAATGTCTAGTATGTCTAATGCTAACGAAGTTGAAGTCCAACCTAGGGCTGACTGAGTTTGAAGGAAAGGTTGTCATTGGCTTTACTGGGCTTCTGTTGTGTCCTTGGGACTTCAGCTGACACAAATGTGCAAAAATTTGTTTTATGCATACACTTGCTTCCGCTGACCTTGGAAGAGCAGGATTTGCTAAAAGAGCTGATTAAACACTAAAAAGTATTTAGCAGTTATCTTTGCAAATAAAAAAGTTTTTCAGCTTAGTATGAATAATGGCAAAAAAATTACTAGCTCTAGCCAAGTATTCAAGCACCTGCTAGGTACCTGCCAACATTACTCATAAATCTGCATTTTGCATTAATTTTACCACCAAAAATTACATATGAAAGTTGATAGTGGAAGCTGTGTTATTGGTTATTACTCACTGCATGTCAAGTCCGAGTTTCAGTTGCCAAAGAAGTAGACATAAGGCATTGAGGCCAATCATACATTCATGGTAGAGAACAACGCAGTAGTAACTGGGCCCAGAAATTACCTCTGCTCAAACTAGGTAGCCCAGCAACAAGCACCATCCATCGGTCAAAAATCAAAGCAGTCAAAAATGAAAGTTAATTAGCTAAAAGTTTTTATAAATAGGTTATGTTTTCCTACCCAGAAAGAGCCTACGCTGAAAAATAAGACTTTCTGTAGAAAGCTAATTCTAGGTATCTCTAGCCTTTCTTTTCCCTTTATGTCATAAAATTCTGGCATGAGTCCATTTTGTAGAAAACAGAGGACTTTTTTTCCAAAAAAGCTTCATCTTTTCATGGCTGATGAGCCTCAGAAGTGTACTTTGCCTTCAAAATAATATGTCAGATAAAGGCATTTTTGCCTCTAGTACAGTACTTCTCAACACTGCCGACCTGTCTGAAAGAAAGATTAAATGGAAAAGCAGTATAACAATATGTGGCGTTACACTATCAGTCTGTGGAGCTTTTTAAAGTTGTAAAGATTAATATTTAACTTTCAGCTAACTTTTATATAAATAAAATTCACTTCAATTACCCGATGTATATTATACTGTATCATACTTAATTAGGCCAAAGTCTTCCACACTGCTGTAATGCCTATTAAGCAGGCTCCCAGGGCAGGCTTTGGCTTCTGTGCCTGACACACCAGCTTTATAGCTGCTACAATTCCTCTGCTTCGCACAAGTTACACCAAGGAAGAGTAAGACAAAGACACAGCCCAAAGGCTGTCACTGTACCAGTTCCATGTCCAGCTGTATGTTATGACTGTGAATGCTAGAAGCATCGCTTACTGAGAAATGGACTTCATATCTACCAGCACAGTAAGAGGGACACACAGGGGCTAGGATGACGAGCAGCATAAGTGAGGAGCAATCTCTCTTTTTTGGATGAATACAAGAGTAATAGCAGGGAGCTTCTGCTCTGCACCATTTCTCGTACCTGCAGGAAACTGCAGGAGATTGAGTCTTGCAGTGAGTACCTGTGAACCAGCTCGCACCATTATTAGGACCAGATCACTTCCTCATGTGTTATTCACTGACAGTAAAGGCAAAAATGTGAAATGCCCTACAATATCCTATAATTGTTCCATAGGGATTTATCTCTCCACTTGGTCAATGATATAGTACAGATTAAATGACCTATTGATATTTATGTTTAGAAAAAAGACGGATGGTCCTCTGTGTTTAAGCCCGATTTCCTTTTGCGTGTTTTATCTGCCCATCTAGCCAGCACTTTCTTACCATTTAAGGGCTGTAGTCACATGGAATGGCCTGGTCAACTGGCCATAGAGGGGACAGCTGACCAGGCTAATCATTAAATAAATTACTTTGATAACTTGCTGCTATTTTCCCAGTAAATTTCATTCCCTAGTACATGCACAACAGCCCAAAGGAGGAGACCAAAGTGTTTGCACCACTGCCACCGAAAATCTGCCCAAAGTGCAGAAGACAACCTGTAAAGGATCCCAGTGCTGTCTCTGAGCACCCCCCTGTGACAAGCCTGTCACAGGTGAGAATCTAAGGCCCAGGACAGGGTCTTGATCAAGGTCATACACAAAGGCTGAAAATTAGGGATCTGGCCCACATTTTTCAAAGGTGATGCAACTTCCCCTCCAGTGTATCCTTGAGCTAAATTATGTTCTATGCATGTAAAACCTCTGTAACTTCAGAGGTGACTTCTATATGTCATTTGTGTGACCACAGTTATACATATTATTAAAATTCCTGATACCAATATTAAACATTAATGAATTTATCTCACAATGTTCAACCGTGTACACCATTATTATCATCCTGTAAGGCTTAAGCTGTACCATATACTTATGTATAAATTTACCTTCACTTATTAAGAGATAAGTATTTCCATGAGCATGATGGCAATGTTTTGCAAGCACTCTATATGTAGTTACTATTCCCGTAAATGTATTTTCCTGAATATATTTGAAAATTAATCCTGAATGCAATTCCAATGCTACACATGTGCTCTGGGAAAAACAATTATGCCTTTGTAGGAAAATCTGAATTTCAGGAATCCAAAGCAAAAAAACCTAAGAGGGAATGAAGACCATCTCCAGGATGCTTTGCCCTATGTTTGACACATATTAGTAGGAAGTTCTTATTTCAAAAACCTCAATACTGCAGTTATCATATTAGAGTGACAATACTTCAAGAAGATATTGTGAGTAACACAGCTTAAACAGCTCAATGCTACAGCTGTAACTTAAGCCGTTCTCATTTATTACTGCCATTGTGATTGATAGTTTGCACTCTCAGTAGCGTTTCTTATTGATAATAGTGTAATTGTTAACTAAGACTTTGATTCAACTGTTTTCATAAAACCTGCATAAAAGATGCAAAATGGCAAATCAGAGATAATTACAATTAATTGCACCAGCAAGTACTAAAGCATCTATAGCCTAAGAAAATCAGCATCTTGCAGCAACACACTTATGATTTTCTGAACCAAAACACGTAGAAATATATTTACATCAGATCTTAAATTTTGTATTCATGTATCTGTAAGATGAAAGGAAATTCCCAACAATTCCAGGGCAACAGCGCCATCTTGGGGTCACTAGAGAATTAAAGGAAGAGGAAAGCTTCAGGTATTGCTCTGAAGGTATTTTACTTTTAAATGCAGAAATTATTTGTTCTATATATGTAAAAAAAAAAAAAAAAGAGAGAGAGAGAGACTAGCAAAGCATTTATAAACACAAGCCATTTCACAATATTTTTCACAATGTTTTTCCTGAATCACTAATTACTAATTTATTTTCTTGGTTGCTTGGTTTCCTCCTTTCACTAATTGGTACCTGCATTTTTCAGATGACAAAGCATCCTATATATTTTTTCAGATTAGACTAACACTACTGTGTATTTTACCCTTTGATATTTTATGGGCTATACAACAGAGATCCACATGAAGGCCAGTAGAACTGCATTGCAGATTTCTGGTTGAGGCACAGAACAGAAAAATCTGAATGTACAAACATGGTGAGAAAGCAGGGATTCACCCTCCAAACAGGTGTGAGAATCTTCAATGATAGGAAAGAATGCAGAGGCAACACTGCACTGATCCATACGGCACAGCTACTTCGACTGTGCATACCTGCCAGACATTTTGACCCCACCTAGCACTGGCTAACAACCATCAGAATAGTGGTAGTTTTAGATTAGTAAACAAAATGATCATACTGTAATTCTTTTAAGCAAAGGTTGTGGTGAAAACAGTAACCACTATGCAAGCAAATATGATAAGCTCTGCTGGGTGATTAAGAATCTGCTAAAGCAGATTTTTTGGTCTATAGACTATTGTTTAGTACTAGTCTATCAGCAAATATGTCAAATTAAATTGATGTTTCAAATACAATTATATTTTTTTCAAGTAAAAACCATCCAGAATATCTCGTTAGGTAACATTCATGACCCAATAAGGAAACACATTTTGAAAATTAACTGTTTTCTAAGAATGGATGTTTTATGGCATTTCAACCTAAAGTTAAAAAAATCTTTATATAAAATTAATGTCCGACATTACAGTTCCAGAGAATTTTTTTTTAAATTCATGAGTCTGAGTTAGTCATGAAACCTAGACCACCTTTAGTAAGCAACTCGTACTCTGACAAAGAATTTTGAAGGGAAAGATGGAGAAACCTTACAGAATTAAAGCAAATAAGGATTTGCTATTCAAAGTACAATTGCCCCTCCCCAAAACACAGGTGGTAATACACTGGATGGTGTGCCATCCAGGACAGTGGTTTCAGGTGATCAGTTTATAACACAGTTTCAAGGCAAACCAAAGAAGGTGTTATTTCAAATGCTATACCCTGAAGCAGGCCTTTCAGGAGCTGACAGACAAGCCGTTCAGCTGCCCAGGCAGAAAGGAGTATAAACTCATCAATTATGCTAAGCTGGTATTAGTCAAAGACATTACACTAAAAGTAGCCTGCTTTTATAGATCACCGAGTTAGTAGGAAGAGGTAGCATAAAATCTCTTTTTGCTCTTTTGAGAGTTAAATATTTACAAGAGCAGACAAAAAGCAACTGTTTTTCCACATATACAAAGTATCAAAACTTCCTTTAGCAAGTACTGTACATTACATACAGCATCATTTTAATTTACAGATTGTGAATCTCTGTACAATTTTCATCTGAAAAGTTTTTCACACAAGATATAAAAAAAAATGTTTTACAATATTCATTCTTTATATTTTCAGAAGAGTAATGTATGGTAAACAGAAGGATGACCAAAATATTTTTTTATTTAATAATACACTTCATTCAGTTTGTTTGCTTTGCTATCAAAACTACCTGTTTTCATAATATAATCTCTTATGCCCTTATCATGAACTACCTATCATAGACTAAGGGTTTGTAAAACAACTGTTAAAATAAATTTGCAGTATGTTCCAGATCAAGAGTAGGAGACACAAGTTTTTCCTATACATTTAATCAACTCTAAAAAGTTAAATACTGTACATCTATCTTACAGTTTCAGCGCATGCCCAAGATTTGTCTGCTCTTCAGTTGATAGTTTTTTTCCAGTTCAGACAGTGCTTGAGCCCGTAGATTTGCAGCATGTAGACGTTTTTTGAGATCCAAGCGTTTCCCTTTGGAAAGAGGATAGTTTTCCACATCAACAGGAGGCACAGCTTTCTCTTCACTTCCATCAAAGTGTACTTTCTTCTTGGTTGTGGAAAGAGGGAGCAGGAGCGCATTATCTTAAGAAATCAAAAAATAAGTACTCAATTAGTGCATCTTCCAGCATTTATTGCTTAGCTTACATCTTAACCCTGTTACCTGTTTCATTATCTACCTATGACTTTAAGTGATCTAATGAAATGCATTTCAGTTCATAGCAACAATTCTTTTCAATTTTTGGAGGAAAAATTGAAAATAAGCTTTTAAATGATTGTGGCAAAGTGATATATACCACTGTAGTTTCTAGGGTGCATACCTCAACGCCTAAGAAAATGGCAGATAAGGAGAAAACACGCAGAGTTTCCTCTGAAGGACAGAAATTGAACAGTAACATAATCCAGTTCCAAAGGGAAACAGAGAACCAGGCTCTCAGCTATCAAAAAACCTTGTATTTCCTCATAGCAGGGGCAGACCCAACCTGTCCTAGGGTCTTTCTACGCTACCCACATTTTTCCAAGTCTATCCTTGTATTAAATCAATGGGGTAAACTAGGGCTCTGACCTGAATAACGAGCTTAGGTGCATTAAAAATTAGCAAGTTACTTTCATTGCAGCCTCCAGAACAGGAATTTTCATAGTATAGCTATGCTTTAGCTGTACAGAACTGCCACAATCAAAAGGCAGTTGGTTTGTTTTATTTTTAATGATTTAGGGTACATAAACTTCCATCAAAAGCTATTAAAACAGCTGAATTGTCTCTCATAAGAGCCAACTTCATGAGGCTCAACTTAAGGTGTGATTACTTTTTTTTTAATTAAAGGTCTAACTATTGTAAACTTAATGCTGCTGAAGCCTTAATTTTCAATTCATTAGGCTAGAGCAAGGATACAATAAGTACAAAAGAGTGAGAAGGACCAAACTGAAGAGGCTAGTGAACATTTCAGCATTTTGTAGTTTCATCTTGGTAAACTACATCTGTTTTAACATTAAATC
>NW_010121799.1:20618-27249 GCF_000699245.1 Pterocles gutturalis
TTCCCTAGGAATCAGAAAATCGCTGCAAACTAGGGGAGTGTCTCAGGCAGTGTCTTAGAAAACAGGATTTTTTTTTGGCATTCCATTTTACTGTGAAGTGCACCACACAACTGACTTGGAGGAGAAATTAGGGATCTGAGAGATGTGTGAGATGCAATCCAGTTGTGAAACATACAATAATATTTGAGCAACTGAAGATAACAGAAGCAAGGGATGTTGGTAACATATTGGAGAAACACTTAGTCCGTTCATATCAGAACAGGGAAAATCTTAGAAACAGTATTAAAAGAGTATGGTGGAATGAACTGGAAGAGTAGCAAACTGTCACAAGTGTTTAGTCAAGTGATCTACAGCTATCACAAGATCTGGTCAGTCTTGTAATAACTGTATTCACTTTTCTGCATTGTCCATCTTGAGGTATTAACTACTCAAATTTTTGCCCATCTTCAAAAATCAATATCACTGTTAAGATCAAAATACCATAAAAAGGGGTGAGAGATGCAGAAGAGACCAGGAGCAAATGCTGAAGCTCATTTACCTCCAGTCATCCAGTGCTAGAGGCAACATCAGAAAGCCCAAGGCATGTTTATTCTTAATTTTATATTCTTTAATGTATCAAAGTCAGACAAGATTTTGAGACAGCTAGAATCCTCAAAAATGACAGGAATGTTAGAAATAGCTCAAGTACCACTAACGTCTGGTGGCATTTTACTTGTGTTCTTTCCTGCTGTGGTAAGCACTTATTGGAGAAAAAAAAAAAAAAAGGCAGCTTCAGTTTTATTTGTAGAGGCAGTGACATGCTCATCTTGCTGTACCTGACCAAACTAAATGAAGAGAGTGTTGCTGCATGTTGAAGTGTGTTCATGTTTCTTTGCTCTAGAGTACTACTTAGGACCCAGCCATTTAATATTCCACCAATATTTAAAAATGCATTTAGATACTTGAACAATTTTTACCGTTAAAGATTGGTGCAATGAACTGATGATACTACCTATTATGATAGCAAGGACTGAACAACCAAGGCCAAAGTGAGTGTCAAATACTTATGTGGTAATAACTACTGTAAAACAGATTGGACTACAGGTAGTCAGGAAGCATTGTAGCACATTTCGAAAGCTTTTTTCTTCTAGTGAGTTAAACTAAACTATGATAACAGCAGTTTGTATTCTTCAGAGGTTATATGATGCACCAATCACAGCTGGGTCACTTGCAACAGATATTACTTCCCATCTTGAAGTTTTTGGAAGTTGAACTACAGCTGAATCAATTAGACATGTGCAATTTTATTAAAATTAACTTAACTAAGGTCTATAGAAAGACATCCATAATTAAAATAAGTGCAGCTCTGAAAAAAGTTTGGGTTACAAGTCAGCACTTTCATTAGCTTACCACAAGAGCCTAATTTTCAAGACAGCACAAGACTGCAGTGCTGACAGTAGTAACTCATACTCATGGTTGAGCATCAGTCATTAAGTCTTTTTGCAGAGTAGAAAAATCAAGAGCCTCTTCCCAGCCATGCGGACATAATCGGGGGGGTTGTATTGCCACAATGGGACTAGGTACAGCACGTTGAGCATCAGGGGCACTCTTCTGGTCACACCAGCCTACATTTACCAGTGCAAGTGGGTTCCTGCGTATTCTCATACCTGGACCATCCGCCCAAGATAACGTCCTCTGCTGCTTACAGAGATTGTAGTTCCTCATCAAGTTTTCTGCTCTGTTTTGAAAAGAGAAGTTTAAGCTTTTTTTGTTGTAAGATTGTAGAATTTCTAATATAGGCAGTTATAGGTTAGTAAGATACCTAGCAAGTTTGTCCTCTGCCAGTCTCTCTCGAACACAGAGTTCCCGTTCTCTCTCTGGAAGTAGAAATATGGTAGTATGCAGTGTTAAAATGTGATTATGCACAATGGATTTTCTTGCAGAAAAAAAGACAGCAGTAATAGCCTGTCAGATGCACACATTCCAGCTTCTATGGCTCTAACCAGAGCAAGATAAGTGCTGCGTAGATCTGTGTAGATACAGCTTTATCAATGAACTGGACAAGTGCTCTGAAGTGCCAGGCACGCTCCCCTACCCCCCAAACTCCACCACACCTGCAACAATGAGGCTATAGCAGCTTTCTATTCTGCATATTAACTCATGGCATACATGACACCAAATCTAAATAGATATTTAGATACCAGATACTAATTTAGCTGTGAGTAAACACCCTGTTTACAGCAGCATCTGTTATTCAGGCTCAGAAAACAATAAATATGGTTAAAAACTGTATTATAGAGCCTACTGCATATGCAAAAAGGTATTTTGTGTGGCGGGAAATCCCAACACACAAGAACCAGCCATCTATACAGTTTTACAGGTAAGCTACCTGTAGGATGCAGCTTCTCTAAAAGCAGGCAACAGTTTACTCAAGTGTATTTTGCTCCAACATCAGGCTCACCTTAGGTTACACATTAGTATAGCCACAGAGTGGGTGAAAAGCAAACTGCACAGTGCAGAACAATATATGCAGACCCTATTTTTTTCCTGTATACTTCCCTAATTGCCACTCATGCTCAATAATCTTTCCAAACCAGACTTCCATATCTAAACTGCCAATTATATCTTCCTAACTTAAAACAAGAACTAGTATAGACTAATAAGCCAAAGCATTCTTGTTTTAGTCTTTAGACAGAATTCTAGTAGTGAATGGAAGAGTACAATATCCTAGTGCACTAAAATGAGGGTTTTGAACACTGTCTACCTTTCCTTCCTCCACTCTTATTCTTTTGAATCAGAATCCCATTGCCACCCCCTTCCCAAAGTGGAATATCATACGCTCCAAGAGTAGCTCTCTCTCTTTAATGGCTTTCTCTCGCTCCTGTAATTGTAGTTCCTTCCGTTTCAGCTCATTCACTGCAGCATCTGAATGCTGCAGCCTTTCTGGCTCCCATGATCTCCAGCCTCTTTTATCAGAATTTTGTCTTTGCTCTTCTGTCACCAAGTCTGCTATCAAGGGGTGCTGCAGAATATCTTCAACAGAAGGTCGGCAATAATCCTAGAGGAAAGACATTACCAACAGGTTATATCTCTAACCAAGAAATGTTAAGGCCAGGGATTCCCAAGGAAGACCCACTGCAGATGAAAACTAGCTGAGTTACTTATACAGTGAAGAAGGTGGAGAAAAATGGAGTTGGAAAGGGGTAGTGCAACCAGATGACAAAAGCAGAGGGAGGAGGCTGTTACCAGCCTTCAGCTCCTGAAGCTGCAAGTCTGGCTCTCCAAGCCCATGCATCCACTCCTTTCAAAGTCAGAACAAGCCTACTGAAGCAATTGTAAGTAGGGTCTGAAGCAACACTCTGCATCTCTACCTGTCACTTGACTCCTGAAGGACCAATACTTGTTGGAGGCTTGGGTTCTTGTTACAGCTTTGATGTCCCATGTGGTATTCTTCTCAGTAACCCCATGCAAGCCATGGGGGGGGGAGCTATACATTAGCCGTATAAAGCAAAATCCAAACTGAAGACAAAATAACCCCCCCCTTCCAGCTTCCAAACATGCTCGAAACATTTTAACCTTGAAGTTAAGACATTAAGCATGCTGTTAGGAAATTCTGTATAAGCCAAAATTGAGACAGCCTTTTTGCATCCTGTGAGCCTGGCATAACACTTGAGCTGCTGCCTTTGGTTAACAGACTCAAAGCACAATTCCTCCCTCCTTCCCCTACAAGTGATGTTGCCAGTGACAAAGCAATAGCAACCACTGCTTCAGATCAGTTTATTTCATAGAGAAGGAAAACTAGTATTTCAGTACTAGTTCAGATTATAAGTAGAAAAATTAGTAATTCTTACCTTTACATTCAGCATCTCTTTGAGAAGTTCATTCAGCTGGTCTGAGTAACGATATGGTATTCGTCTGAACTTCCCTTCCCTTATCTTTTCTGCCAACTCCTTTTGGTTGTAAGCTCTAAATGGAGGCCTGAAGAAGAACATTTTTTCTTGGATTCTTTCTCTAGTTTTACAGGACTTATTTTCATTTAAAAAGTATCAGACTAAGAAAAGAGCTGCAATCAAATGTTTGTTTTGACTACCTAATGCCAAGGCCAACACAGAAATAAAAATCTAGGATTAGTCTCTGAAACCTTTAAATTTTGTATGGATGAAAGCTTAATAATACATGCATTAACAGTTATTTTCCCACATTTATTACCACACTACCATACTTACACGAGAGCACATAATTCATACAGGAGACATCCTAGAGACCAGATGTCAGATTTTTCATTGTATGACATGTGGTTCATTTGTTCCTAAAGAAAGAGAACAATCAGGTTTATTAACTAAGACATTGTTCTATTATTGCAGGATAATCAGCTCCTGTTCAAAACTGAATTAAACCATTACTTACTGGGATTACTTTTAAGATTCCATTTTAATTAATCTCCACAGCTATTCTTACTAGCAGGATTTTAACAAGTTATGGCAGTACTACACTGCAGAAGACTAAGTGTTGCACCAATCTTCAGTTGATACAACTCCAAATTTCAGTCAACTTTAATCTTTCCCACACAAAACGCACCATAGCAGGGAAACAACTCATTGTTGCTCATTTCCACTACAAATTAAAATCCTACCATCAAGAAGTAATTTAATAATTTCTTTACCTTTAAACTGACACATAAAAGTGCTCTAGCTTCCCTGTTCCTTTTCAGGAACAATATACTCCAGCATATGTCTAATATTCTAAGACAATATAAAAACTTATGCAGGAAGAGCAACTTTAATTAGAAGGCAGGGATGGTGTGGGCAAGAAAGGAGATGAAAATAACTGCAAAATAACTTTGTCTCCAGACCATATACACAATATGAAAAAAAGTCACTTGCATTTAAGACTAGTAAACCTCCTAAACATTCATGGACTCAGAGACCAAAACCACAGAAAACAGATCTTGTAGGGAACAAAAGGGAAGATAAGGCACAGAAGGGAGATCTTACTGGAGACATATAATATGGAGTTCCAACAAATGTTTTGGCAAAGCTGGTATCATGCTGCAATATTCTAGCCAGTCCAAAATCTCCAAGTTTCACATTCTGCTTGCTATCTAGAAAGACATTTGCTGGTTTTAGGTCACGATGCACAGTGACTCCACCATCACTCCGTCTGTGACATTCCTTCAACGCCAATGTCAATTGAGTCAATACTCGGAGAACAAAGCTTTCTTCCAAGTAATACCTGAAAGACAAGCACATTGTTTAACAAATGTATTCTCTGAGCACACATCAGTTTAAGTAGTTGCTGCCAGTCTTATTAGTATTAAAAAAAGTTACAAAAATATTATAAAGTGGAAAATTAAAAAAAAAAATCACTCAAAATATGCTGGAAGACATCTAAACTTTTGTTGCAGAATCCCTGTAATATTTCCTTCCTCCCCTAAAGAGTCTAACAAATATGTAGCATTTCCATTACTTACAAACATCAACTTGATACTTCCGTGATGAGATTTGTCCCTTTAATCACTTATGATAACAGTATATCATTAGCTCTTTCTAAAACTGCTATAAGCAACACACAATAAAGTCATGACAGGACTGATTTTTAATATAACCTTCCTTAAATTAAAACACCCATGGACAGGGGCAGCTGCAGTACCATTTTAGGCTATTCTCCCAAAGCAACATATGTGGTGTCAAATACTTGTTTAACCTAAAAATGTGAAAACCAATAATATACTTAAGAAGTAGGCTGCTAAGTCTAAGATTAGACCAAGGTGAAGCCTTATCGACTTGGTGCGTCCACAACCTTTGTATGCAGGCACATAAAGTAGCTTTTAACACCATGTTCAAAATCACTTTTCCCCTTCCTGTATTTTAGTGTTCAAACAAAAATAGGGGAGAAGTGGTTTTAGGGATGGGCAAGCCAGAAGGACCCACACATCAAGCTGCCCATCTGTAAGAACTATGAGTTGATGGTTTATGTTTTTCAACACCACACACGGCATTGCATCCAGAAGCCTCTTCAACAGCTTCTGGCTCATAAGAGAGCTTGGGTTTTTTTACTATTTCAACATAAACATCCAATCAGTTGGTGCATCCATTAGCACAATTCCTGTCCGTGTTGTAATTTTATACAAAACTTTCCACATTTCAGAAAAGGGGGTGGGTCCAAAGGATTAGACACAAAGTTGTTCAGAAGTCAACAAGAGATACATTTCACTTTTCTTCTTTTGATTGCCTAAGACACTTGATACCAGATACTCCCCATTGCCACAAACAGGTTTCACATGCCTTTCTTTGGTGCACTTTGCAATTAAGCTGGCCAGGTCCCCCCCGTCACAGTACTCCATCACAATGTACAGGGTTGTGCTGCTTCTGTCAATGATCCGATCATAATACCGGACGATATTCGGGTGATTCAGCTCACGAAGCAAATTCACTTCTGAAACCAGCATTTGTTTCTCTGCCTCTGTCATTGAGCCATAGTCGAGCTCCTTCCATACCAACACCTAGGGAGAAAAAAAACCTACCAGCCTTAGGGAGTGACTTACAAACAAGCCAGAGCTCTGCAGGGGGGGAAGGGCTTTGCAAGGCCGCTCGCTCATCTCAGAGAGCCCCCAGCACCCCACGGACACCGGAGCAACGGCACGGCACGGCAC
>NW_010121800.1:0-17131 GCF_000699245.1 Pterocles gutturalis
TCTAACATTCTGTGATTCTGTGAAACCTCTCCTGCCAGTCGAGGTTTGTTTGCTTCCAGTATTCAGAGATGCCAATACCTGAACTGTGCTCAGAGTCCCATGGGAGTTACTCATCTCCCAGGTACGCTTATCTTCTTTTGGCTGCCTCCTCATGTAAAGCGAGACTGAACAGGTTGCTCCAGTGAGCAGTATTGAAAGCACCCTTCTTGGCTCAGTGGGATTGGTGTTGCAGCAGGCTGGCATTGGTAGTTTACACAGTTGAGAACTTACAGGATGCACACACACAGAGTGGCAGAAAGTCACATATCACTCAACTCAGTACTCAGTCAACACCTGATATGCATTGCTCTGAGGGAACTGGGATGGGACATGACCATGCCTCAGCATCAACTCACTTTCCCTCAAAACAATCTCAAGTTTCTTTTTGAGGGACACCTAGGAAAGCTGAATTTTTGAGACTTCCTAACAGGTTACTTCACATACAAGACAACACCTTGCTTGGATGCTTTAGCCATTGCCTTTCCCTTCATTAGACACAAGAGGTGACCCACAAAAATCCTGACCACAACTATGCTCTCAGTTACAACAACTCACTACAACCCATTCATTTATGCATAACTGATACAAGGCCATTTGCCTCCTGTTTATGTCAGAAGCTTTGTGGTTTACATCTTACCCTAGTTATGTACGTTCATTTCCTTTCCACAAAAAGAGATGCTTTGTCTTTCCTGAACAACAGAAACTAGGCAAAACAGCAAACAAAGAAATGATTCAGTAGATAGATGAACCACTAACATTAGCAATACTATACATATTAGTTTTCCAAAACAGTTTCAATGCCTAAAGGCTTTGCCGTGGGGGCAGCAGAAATGATACACCATGATTGTTGTTTCTGAAAGTCTCCAGATCTGATTATTGGCACTAAAAGTATCACCATATTTTACTAAACTGAATTAGTGAGCTATTCTTGCTGGAAGCAGCAAAGTGCTAATAGCTTGTTGCTACAATATTCACCACACTAAATGCCCGGGCTTTCACAGACAATAACTAGCTATGCTGCTGGTAAATGCTGCCCACTGTCCACTGCAGCAAACAGCAACTCACAAAGCAAAAATGTTGCTTATGAATTTGGCTAAAGGAATGCTCAGCAAAATGCCAGGATTTTAGCAAAATATATGTATCATGTATGTGGTTAAACTTTTCCATTCTTGTAAAATATCAACATTGGAGGGCCTATACCAAGCAGCAGGGTGTCAGCCACAGTATAAAGAAAAACAGTTTTAAGTTACTGAGGAAACAAAACCCAAAACCACAGTTTACTAAAATGCAAAAGGACATGTTCTCTCGGTAAGCATGCCTGCTAGGCCAAAATCCCACAATTTTGGACTCCAGAATAGTAAGATTCCTGTGCCCAAAAAAAGTTCATACCAAAATTGATTTGACCTAAAGCAACAGACACAAAATTACAGTCCTGATACATAAGGAAAAAAAATTGCCTAGACCTGCATGTTTAATGTATGTTTGCAGTGCACCAACAGAGCAATCTTTGATTTCTCAGTACAAATTCCTTTCCCTTCATAGTAGGCTTCACCAAAATGCACAGAAAAAATGAAATTAAAACTATTCTTTAACAGAAAGTGTCACTTTTCTGGGTTCATAAGACCTCATCATCTTAAATCTTTTCTAAATACTTTTGAATGCAAAACCACATTTTGATTGTTTTTGACATTATTATTTCAGGTCGATTACAGAGATAAACTTTATACTGTTGGACCATCCCCACAGCGTAAAGCGCTCAAAGAACTAACTAGCAGTGGATAGGGATGTATTTTTGTACCAACAATCTTGTTCAAGATGTTAGTTTTACCTGTTTTGGATCACATTAAAACCAAGATACTGCCAATTTTCAGAAAAGAATATAAGAGTGACCCCAACCTCCCAAGTGCCAAGGTCAAGGCAATTACATAAAATGAACTTTAAGAAATCAATATTAATTCAACAAAAATAGTCTGTTAAACATTCCCAGCAAACTCCATTCACATCTCCTTTGGACAGCATAAGGATTAAACAGGATCAGCAATACAAAAACTTTAATTCCCTACTGCTACTGCACCAGCATTCTTTTTTAATTTCAGCTCATTTCTACTCACATTCTTCTTACTGATGAGCAACTCCATTCATAAGAACAGACAAGGGAATTCAGTCATATAGAACACCACTCACCTTTCCAAAACTTCAAGTTATCTATTTAAGTAAAACAAACATGAACCTACAATAATTCAAACCAACTTAGATAAAATAAAAATAGTTAAGAAAAAATTAAAAAAAATTAAATCCCACATACTGCACTAGCGCAGATCATGGCTTTGTGCTCATTCTCACCTCTCTCCTTCCAGTGCACGTGGACACAGCTATGGACTTCTGTGGCCTGAGCTACAGACAAGACACAATGTCCACAGCAGCCACCTCTGCCAGGAAGCAAGGCTTCCCCCATCATCAGTGACACTACTGTCGCCCATATCTATATACATAATGGTTGGACTCCAGTCACATCCCTTTTTGACACTGAGAAAAAGCCAGAGACAATGAAGTCTTTGTGATGAAAACTAACCAGAGACAAAAGAAACCTGTTGGCATCAGCTAGGATGTCCTATTTGTCATTTTTCCCTTCAGTTCAGAGATTTCAGGTTCATGACCAAAGCAGGTCCCATAGTATAGAAAGAATTTAATTCTTCTGTATGGTTTATATTCACAAAGGAAGAGAAGCACTAGTGAGTTTTATTAAACTTTGGTACTTCAATAAAAGAGCCTCAGATGTGTGAACAGAGGATCAGTGACTAAACAATTTCTTCAGAAACCTTTTCATTTTACCATATTCTTAAACAAATACAATAAACTGTAGAGGAACTTGTTTTCAATTATCCTCCAGTGTAGAGCAATTTAACCTTTGTACAATTCCCCTCATCTGTTTTGTGCTTCAAAGCTCTTAGTTCTCACCCTGTCCCATATCAAACCGGTTTTCAAGAGACAAGTCACCTATGCTGCTCTGAAGGTACACTTTCTTTTCCTTCTCTGGATCCTCTCTCTTCCTTTTGTGCAGACGGAAGCCACCAGCACCCCTATTTTCATTGTTTGTTTCTCTAATACTGCTAATATAGCCTTAACACTAGCACAGCTACATTACTATTTACCTTTGTTAAAAATTGTCAGTACTTCACCACTTGTTCTTACTTTAAATGTTGAATTTTTACAGCAGTTGAAACCACACCTGTTTAATGTCTGACAACTAATTTTTCTGCTTCTTTGTGTTTACTTTTACTAGTGTTATAGATTTGCACTGGTTTTTTTTTTTTAACCTCATCTTGCAGAAAAATTTCTCATTTATAGCTATATCTGTTGGCACAAGCTATTCCATCCCTGGAGAGAGAGATGAAGGAACAAAGAGTGAGCAAGGAATGGGATGCTTATGGAAGGAGAACCTGACATGTTGCCCAGGGCTTATGGTTTGGTCTGGCACAGCCAGCAAGGGGTCCAGACAGAGCAGGCAGACGGTGAGAGATATAGTGCTTCAGAATAAGTGTTAGTCTAACAGCAATACAGTAAAAGGTTTTCTTCATCCCTTTTGTCACTTAAAAAAAAATAAAAGGAAAAAGAAAAAACAGCTTGGAAACCACATCAGCTGAAGCAGTGAACTCACAGTAATGGATTTTGTATGAAGGACTCAGTTCAGGCTTCCTGCATGGAAGTGACTTTCCGATCCTTGCAGCTGCACAGAGCAGATCACCCTTCCTCCCTTTCTGGTCTCACAGATGTTATGATGGATATGGCAAGCAAACACAATTCAGCTCACAAACCTTGCTTCACTCTCAAGTCTGGTCCAATTGGACATCCGATTCCTCCTCAGGCAGCCAAAAACCACATTCCACTGACATGCAGCAGCCACTGAGGAGATAAGTGAGTGTTTCCTGGCAAGTGGTCAGGTCACCTGTAAGTGCATTTTGAGTTAGAGCAACGCAGTCAGGTAGGAATGCCAGGCAGAAATGATGGCATGAAGATTCCCCCCGAGCTTCACAGGCTCTGTGCCAAATGTAAATAGGCCTGTAGCATAGCCTCGGCCAGCCCGGAAATGTTCAAATCACTGGCAGTACAAACTTCCACAGACCACCCTACATTAAAGGCAGAGGCACAGCAGCCTGATCCATGGCCAGAAGCACTGCAGTACAGAAGCAATTGATCTTGCTGAAAGCTGCTTCCAGCCTGGAGACAGGGAAAATGATGCTGACACGAAGACCATGGTAGAAGCGCAGCAGGGAAAGCCTCTGTACACATGGCCTCCCATCACCTAGTGTGTGTTCATTGCTATGATGTAGGGGGGCTTCAGGTGCTTCTGTAGGGCTGGCTATTCTAGCCCAGTCTTTGTTACTACATCTTCACCATCCTGAATACAGCAAACAAATGCAGTACTCTCACATTTATATCGTGGTTCACTGTTGCAAGTCACTCTCAAGTTCTTGGACCTCATACAGAAGTTGTGCAGACCACAGGCTGCTACAATAGACAGCTGCTGGATGAACTCAAAGATCAAAAAAAATTGCACAGGATGGTCCCAGCACTGGTACATGAAACATAGCTGTCACTAGCTATAATACTAACTACAGATGAGGACACGTGCAGTGTCCCCAGCACAGATGGGATGTTAGAAACAAAGAAGACCAGACTCACAAGTGTTTCTTTCCAACTCACCTTGCTCCCCAGGGACCTTGAAGGCAAACACAACCACAGAGGTTACCCTCAGAAACATCTCTTAGTAAGTGAGCTTGTACCTGACAATTTACATAGAAGTCACACATGGAAATAAACCTAATACAATCTGGAATTTCAGACAATATGCCTAAAAGGTATGTTGGCACTTAGCTAAGCCAGTTGAGACAAGAAATAAGCTGATCACATAACACTTTGCATTGGATAAAATCTGATCCAGCAGATGATACAGATACGTGTAGATCCTGCATAATTGGTCAGGACACTAGAGCCAGAAGTCAGTCATCCTCTCCAGAATTACCATCTTCCTGTGATGCTACATATTATAAAGGGCACTACAGAGCCAAACAGAATTTCCTTCCAACCTTGTGACATGACATCCTATAGAATTTGCCATAGGATTTACTAGCTAACATTCAGGCTATTCAGTGAGTGTGAGTGGTTTTCCATACAACATGCTTATCTATTTACCTGCATTAATTTATATGACTGCCATCAACATCTGCAATTTCATCAGCTAGAAATAAAGACAGGAGCTTTCAATATATATGCTACAGGGCATATGCTGATCATGGCTTGGTGTCAAGAAAGAACATACCCTCCTTGCACACTATTATACAATTACAGGTAAATGTATTATAGGGATTTATATCTTCATTTGAAGCATCTGGTATAAATCAACATCATGGGCAGGATACAAGATTAGAAGGGTTATTGGGTCTTTCCTGATACAGCAAATAATTTGCTCCATATCAAGCAAAGCACTTTTTTTTTCTTCCCCAATTCCAGTAACTCCATTCAACAGCTTCAATTTCCCTTGAATTGCTTCCTTGCAGCCTCCTCAGTGTGTCAATCACAAAGCAGAAGCTAATAATCCAGAAACGCCTTTTCCACTTCCCCAAACATCTACTAAATAGGATTCAGGCAAAGAGACTAAAAAGCTAAACTCAGCAACTTGTTCTAACTCTCCCCATCGCATTCCAGTCACCATGGGAGTAATTCTTTTTGCTTCAAATATAAAAAAACATTTATAATGGAGTTTATTTAGACCTTCTTGCTTTAAGTAAGCAAGTTTTTAATCTATCACATACATTCCTGTAATGTAGGTTTGATGTTAATGGGTTGTAAAGTGGGTAATAATTTTCTAACTGACCTCTTCAATCAGATTAGATCATATTATTGACCATGCTGTTTGTTTTATAACCACAATCATATTGTGGAAGAACATCTCTTGCAAGTAGCACATTTGTAAGTGCCCATTAAGGTGAAGGATGACAGGTCTGCATGCTGGGCACTTTTTAAATATTTCTTTTTACCTTGCTGGCAGTATTCCCATCAGCACCCTAAAACCATTTTTATGTTTCTGGGTTCCTACTGTCTGGGGTTTGTTTTGCTTTGAAAAGATACTATGCTACAAAAGTGACAAAATCTAAAATATGCAAACATGGTAACTTCAAAGAGAAAAAAAAGAAAAAAAAAAGAGCCAAATCCACCAGGCATTCCTCCTTTTTTTATTTTATTTTATTTTTAATGATTCTTTTGATCACTGCAACATTTATTTTTAAGAGTAAATCCTGGACATTGTTTCATAGTGACACTTAGTGGGAATTTTTCAAATGCTTGTAAGAAAATGACTATTCCTGTGCTCTTTTCAGCACCCACTTGTGCATACAACACCAGCATTTAGCAGAGACTTTTGAGCTCCTTATACCTCCTAAACAGAAATTATAGCTCATGGTCACTCACTGGACTGGGACAGAGACTGATCCAGTAAGTCCCAAAGCCCACAGGGGTAAAGGCAGCCAAAGAGTGTGTCAAACCTCACGTTTCTCATACAGTGGTTTCACCTTCCTTTATCACAGTTTGCCGTGCCTTCTGTGGGTGGCACGGCAACTTTCTTTGAGGACAGACTGTGATCAGACAAATAATCTGAGTACAAAATACAATCTGAAAAACAGCAGTGGAGAGAAGCAGACAAACAAAACAGTCTGGGAACTGGTTTTGCTGCTAGAGGAAGCAGCATCAATTTTTGTCATCAAGCCCTCTAGGATGGCTTTGGCAAAAACACTTCTCTCCTAATGTGTCTATTGTTCCTCTTTAAAATGAAGTTAATATTTTCTCTCACTACACTCACTTGTTGTTTTGTTCATCAAGTTTTAAGGTTTTTCAAGGCAAGTTCTGTTCAACATAATAGGATCCCATTATTAACTGTGGACATTAAAAATGAAAATACTTTCCCATAAAGATTTCAGTTTCATCACATGAGGATCCCAACTAAACAGCTGCAGTATTTATGATGGGCAAGCAAAGGGAAAAAAAAAAAATCCTGTGTTCCATTTTAATTTTATTACACTTCACTGAATCTCCAAATTGTGTTTCAGAGTTGCAATTGAAATGACAAGCACAGAAAAATAAAGGCAAATGTGTGAAGGAGCAGTAGTGGTGTCAGCTACACATTATTGTTTTCTAGTTGTTATTTCTAGTAATGAACCAACCTGCTTCCTCCAGTTCAATGAATATAAATATCCACATATTCTCTCCCTCCCTAACAAGATTTTTTTTCTGAGTAGCTTCACTATGAAATGACTGACTGATGAAGAGTTGTTAGCTTTTTTATTACAAAAGTCTTCTCTCCATGTCACATAAAGATTTATCCTACTGCAGTTGTAACTTTTCCAGAATTGCCTACACAAAATGAGATTCTAACTGTTGCTAAATCTGTTACTAAATCCCTACTGAATTTTAATGCAGAGTAATTTGAGTAATCTTTACCCTGCAGTAACTTGTTCATCAGGCTGAGCTTTTATGCACCTAAATTACCCAATATAATTCAGATTTGTGTAAAGTATTTCTTCACTATGTATACAGAGATTATTCAGTTCTTTGTCAGGAAAACATCAATTAACAGTTAAACTGAAGAACTGGAATTCAGCCCAACAACTGCTCATTGTTGTCAGTTTGTTTAAATTAGGCAGCAAAATATTTTTTTTTAGGAAATACAAACATGGTACAAAATACAGATAGAAGTAAGCTCCAAAAATGTGAATTTCTAGCACACCACAGCAGGAGTACCCAAGTGAGCTGTCAATCATATCCATAGAATCATGGAATCGTTTAGGTTGGAAAAGACCCCTTTTCTTTTTTTTTTTTTTTTTTTTTTTTTTTATGATGAGGGTGGTGAAACACTGGAACAGGTCTCCCATAGATGCCCTATCCTTGGAAACGTTCAATGTCAGGTTGGACAGAGCTCTGAGCAAACTGATCCAGTTGAAGATATCCATGCTAATTGCAGGGGGGTTGAATGAGATAATCTTTAAAGGTCCCTTCCAATCCAAACTGTTCTATGATCATTGAGTCCAACCACAAATCTAACACTGCCAGGTCCACCACTAAACCATGTCCCTAAGCACCATGCCTACACATATTTTAAATACCTTCAGGGATGGTGAGTCAACCACTTCCCTGGGCAGCCTGTTCAGTGCTTGATAACCCTTTTGGTGAATAAAATTTTCCTAATATCCAATCTAAACCTCCCTTGGCACAACTTGAGGCTGTTTCCTCTTGTCCTATCACTTGCTATTTGGGAGAAGAGACCAACATACAACAGTATGTTTTCTAGGAGCAATATATACTACCTACCACCATGCTATACTTAAGTGATCCATTGCTCTAGGATGACAACACTGTACCCAGCTCAGGTAGGGCCTTTTTTGGGGTACCCAAAATCCACATTACAACATGTCATCATTCATTGTTCCCTTATATATCCCTCAGGTATTAGCTTAATAGTAGGTTAAAAGAAATCAAAAGCAAAAACTTTTTCTCCCCACCAAAACTTGGGTAAGTTCTCCTTGAGAACACCTCTTGCCTACTCAACGCTAGACTAGAGGCAGCTAAAAAACTGACAAATGTCTGTGCTGCAGACTTGATTTCAAAAGGCTCTATGGCTCAGTATAAAACAAAGCACAATTACATATTAACTATAAACACAGGAAACAGTAAGAAACTTCCACTTGAACTAACTATACAATGATGGGAATCTAAAGAAACATAAATATGTACATTCAGGTATCACCTCAACATTGAAACATTCCTGCATTACATTTTGTAAAGCTGCTTTGAGTTTTTCAGACAGAAACAGAAGTTTCTGACAAAAGCTACTTGGCTTTACAAAACAAATGCTTAAGCTAACTTATTGTTTGAATTTTTGGTTTTAAAAAAAGTAATTTTAAAAATTTTTTTTTCAAAAGTACCAATTACAAAAAACATTGTTAAACATTCAGATTCCCTGTCTTTTCCCAAAAAAATTGTGTAATGGTTACAGCCTCGTTTCTCTCACTCTTTTCCAAACTGTTCTAACACCGGAATAGCCAGATCAGGTATTTCAAAACTTACAAAGCAGCTGAGACTGTTCCATTTTACCAGTCAAAATCCACTTGTGAAAGTAGCAGGATTAACCTACAGATGTATGTGGTTTTCCAAGATTAAAATATATATGTAATTACAGTGTATGTTATGAAGATGGTGGTTTATAATCAGAATAAATTTGATTTGTAAGTCTGAAGTACAGTAAGAAGCAATTATTGTACTTGGCATCTGACTTACTCATTTAACAGACAGCTGTATACCAGGAACTCTAGTTATATGTTGTTGAGACTTTTGGTGATGGTAACTTGATCTTAAAAGCTTCTCTTTAGCTCTCACATGTCAATACATTCTTTTGAAAAGAAAAGATCAGCAAAATTGGATGGTTACAAGCTTTGCTCAAATGTAAAGGCAATCTTCATAGACAACACACCAAGACTATAAAATTAAAGAAAGAAGTCTAGCTAAATAAAGTAATGGTCCTCCAGTGGAAAGACAAAACACAATTAGAATTCACATACTTATTTCAAGATCAATATTTTTCTACTGATTTGCTGAGGAGGCTTTTATGAAATTTAAGCACAGTTCACTTTTAAATACTCTTACTGCCAAAGGGTACGGTAGGCTGTATTAATTCCTTTCCTTTTATAAATCAATAATTAGATTGTCAATTTGCTTAAAGTGCTTTGGAAAAAGAGGAAGGAAGATGGAAGCTATATTTTACCATTCTACAGCATGTGTTGAAAGGTTTAGTAACTCATACCATCACACTTAACAAAGATCATGACACTCAGCAACAAGGAAAGGAGTCAAAACTAAATACAAAACATTTTCCTCACTAATTTTAATAAAATCAATCAAGTTTCACCATGACAGAGAGCATACAGACCCAAATACAATTCTCAGGTTAAGTCCAACTTCTACACCATAAGGGTGGAGATGCAAGCCTGGAGACTGAAGCAAAAATATATTAAGAGGATGACACCTTCTTGAGTGCTAAAGTGATACCAGTATGATTTTTGTTAGCTAGAGGTAGAGGAAGAATGAGGGCAGAAGAAAAGTTACCCAGCCACCATACAGATAAAAAGTTGTGTCTTTGCATGACACTACCCAGTACCACCTGACCCTATTAATCACGTGGGACTTCAAAATTAAATATACTCCAGGATCGGCAGAGAAGGATTGTGACTTGGAGAAAGAGTACAAATAGTGGAAATTGTCTGTACTTGGGGATGGACAACCAGAACAGAGTCAGGCTCATAAGAATAGATGCAAGTTTTGTAGACAAGATTAAAATCCTCTAGAACATTTGGAGGAATACTTTAAGATATTTTCCAGCATTAAGCTTCCTGGGGTAGGCTGACTCCTTGGGAAATCCCTAAGGAAAATTATTTATTGTTTCTTTATATTGTAAAATTATTATCTATTTATACTTATATTAGAAAGATAATTATTTATTATTAAAATATTATCTGTACCATCTTTGAAACATTTCATGAAAGAATTAAAGATAGATTCCTTTCAGATCACTTAATTTCCTTCTGAAAGAGAATGAGATAAAAGGGTACTAACAAAAAGGAAAAAAAGACCCGCACTTTTTTTATTTCCATCAGTTAGCCACTGAATCAATACATCACCTCTGGCCAATGAGTACCTAGTTTGTCTTAAAACTGTTCTTAAAGACAAAAATTAGGAATCATCACATCCAGTTCTACCTTTCTACCTTGTGGTATTTGCATAGGATCTTATTCTGCAAGACAACTTAATAAAAAAAGGAGTCTTTTCAAAAATATCAGAAAATTTCAGTATGAACCATACAGATAGCAACTCAATTTATGGAGCACACATTTTACTTGAGGATTTTGCAATAGAAATTGAGGGTTATTAAACGAAAATATTTTATTGGGTTTGGGAAATCCCACAAAAAAATGATTGGAGGCTGGGAGAGTGTTAAGGGGAATTATCAGACATATTTGCCCTGATCTTCCATTCTTCCCAAGATGTGTGGTTTTATCCCCAGTATGTACAGGATACTGGATGAGATAGACCTTTGTGTGCAATACGCTCATGGAATAAGACTGGATATCAAAACGTCAACTTTTGTGCAAAAAAGAAAAGAACCAGAAAGGAATGCTTCGAGTTAGTTCTTTGATCAAAATTAAAGTTGCCAACCATTAGAAAAGTTCCATCGTCAAAAACTTAAAATAAGGATATTGTCCTGAGTGAAAGAGAAGATGAGCATTGAAGTTTTCCTGTGAATCACAAATTTTGCACTCCATTCTGAAAAAGAACAGTGGAATGATAAAGGAGTCATTGGCTGAAGGATGACAGGAAGAAGGCAGAAAAGACCTGGTTTTTGTTAATAATTATTTACATCATTAACACATGTACAATATCTGAATTCCACATTGACTAATAACTAGTTAATACACAAAAATACTGGTGTATTAATACATAGTAATTCAGAAAAACAATAGCATAAGTTCATGTCTAGACAATCAAGCCAATGATGCTGTTCATCTTTTCATTAGTATCAAAAAATTTAATTATAATTCAGCATAAACTTAATACTCAGTGTGCCTGGTAGATCCCTATATGACCTACTGCATCCTATATGGGAAAACATACTCATTCCTTCTGAAAGATCCTGGCACTGCAGACACTGCCTTGAGGTAGGAGTCTTTCATCCTATGTCAGTGAGTCCCACTTCAGATTCTTAAAAATCTGAATTGAAGCACAAGTCAATCAATCACAGATGGCCAGGGAAATGTATTTTATGATACACCACTGTGTGCTTTGGCTTCTCTCCTCCATTCCACTATTTCCACTATTTTTGATGCAGTAAGAATCACAGAATCATAGAATGGCCTGGGTTGAAAAGGACCTTAAAGATCATCTAAGTCTCAACCCCCCTGCTGTGGAGGGTTGCCAACCACCAGAGCAGGCTGCCCAGGGCCCCATCCAGCCTGGCCTTGAATGCCTCCAGGGATGGGGCATCCACAACTTCTCTGGGCAACCTGTTACAGTGCCTCACCACCATCTGAGTGAAGAATTTCAGCCTAAAACTGAAGTTGTTATGACTTTTTTTCACCTATTACAAACGGAGATTAAACCTTCTGGGAGCATATAGGTGCCCCAAAAGTACCCTAATGGATGGGCTGGAGCAGAGTCTGATACTAGAGAGTCTCTTTCATGTTATGCAAGAATCACAAATGCTCCTCTCCTGTATGAAGGGCAGGTCCTGGGTTGTGGATCCCTGTAGGTTTCTTGCATTCTAGAAACAATAAAACAAATAATGCCTAACCTTTACTGCCAGATAGCTGCATAAACAAAAACCCAGTTAGTAACGAGCAGCAGCTTTCTGAAAGGAGAGATAACAGCAGTTGCGGAAATTGATAATTTTTCAGGTTTTGTTTAGGAAGGAGGCACCATCCACAGTTTAGTTTTAATCTGCTTTAGAGAAAAAACTATATTGCTTTTGGCATCAGATAAATACAAAAAGGAGACTGAGGAGATTAATTAGTTTTAGTTTACTGAATGCCCTTCATAATTATTGTTGGAAAAATGCACTTAGGCAGCTAATAAGTAAAGTATTTTAACTCTAATGGACATAAACATTGTATTAGGTTTTGGCATTAGAAAATGGAAGCAGAGTTGTCTTAAGGCTGGCTGACATATTAAATACTATCTTCTATTCTTCCACATTAGAAATGTTAATTGAACAACAAAAGACATCAATATACCAGTGAAGTTCTCCTCAAGTATTAGCAACTTTCCCTGGTGACCTGACAGTACTGGATAGGTGAACAGCTGCTCAGGCGTACAACCATTATGAATTTTATTCCACTTAATAGCAGATGCAGGAAATGGAAGGTTATATTACAGATCAATAGACAGGCTAAGGGAAGCTGACAACCTTTGGTTGGAATCAGAAGAATAAATGGCATTAATTAATTCACAGAGTTGTTGAAAAAAATACAGGTTTTTTGTAACTGAGATAGACTAGAAATGCACTGCTCTAAAATTCAATATTGATTAATGTGAAAAGCATCTTCAGTTACAAGTATCCTGCCACTGTAGAGCTTGTAAATTCTATTTAAGCAGCCACTTGAAGAAATCTTAACTATTTTTTTTTAATCCTCATTTGGTGACATGATAGTACCTTGCCATACTGAATATGCTTCCTATTTTAATAATAATAATGACACTACAATGAAAATTAATTTTTTAAACCATACTTCACGGCATTCACAACTATATATTTACAACCCCCTAACTCTGAAACTCTAACCTTGAATGTCAACAGCATGTGACAAACTACAAACTCCATTTATAATTGGAATTTTTTGAAAATTTATCACTTCAGAACTGTGTAACAGAAGCATGACACAGTAAAATAGCAGTCAGCTTTAGCCTCTGGATGCATTAATATGATAGAGAAATGTAAAAGTTTATTTCTATAGCAGGGGTCAGCACACATTAACTCCAGAGTGATGCACAAAGTATGCCAAAAATGGGCTCACATTCACAATGGTTTATTAGCAGGGTCCATCACTAATGGCATATATTGATTCTAAAAGTGAAAGTTACTTTTGGGGAAAAAGAGGGAGGGAGCGAGAGACTGGAGTATCTTTGATGAGGGGCAGATACTGCATGGTTGGTTGACAGTAAACTTTGTTCAGACAAATTATTGCGTCCCCTGCTGCAAAACAAAAGCTGCAATCAAGGGGTAGAAAAAGGGGTACAAAGCAGTTTCTTGCACACCAGCATGAGAATTTGCCATAACAGCAATATTAGAGTTTACAGCTGCAAGGCAATGGGAGCAACAGCACAAGAACTGCAAGGGAAAAATACTGTCCTTTTGCCAGATGTGGGATTTTTTGTGATTAAATCAATGCTTTTATTTGGGAAAACAAAAAGGGAAAAGCTGAACTGTTTAGACTATCCATCTAAGATAAAATGTAATCTCACATCACTATCACCTACCTTGACAGAAAATCATAGAATCATAGAATCTTTAAGGTTGGAAAAGACCTCAAGGATCATCAAGTCCAACCATCAACCCACACCACCTAACTCACTAAACCATGTCCCTAAGCACCACATCTACACCTTTCTTGAACACCTCCAGGGATGGTGACTCCACCACTTCCCTGGGCAGCCTGTTCCAATGCCTGATCACTCTTTCAGTGAAGAAATTCTTTCTAATATCTAGCCTAAACCTCCCCTGGCGCAACTTGAGGCCGTTTCCTCTTGTCCTATCACTTGTTACTTTAGAGAAGAGGCCAGCACCCACCTCACTACAACCTCCTTTCAGGTAGTAGTAGAGAGTGATAAGGTCTTCATTATATACTCCATATATATTCCAAGTATATCTCCATTCCTCAATATGTAGTTTAATCAAGTCTAAGCTTCTATTTCTATTGAAAGTTTCCAGCGCTTTTTCCTACAGGACTGTTCAATCCTTGCCTCCAGACCTTCCCAGAGAACAGAGGAATCTTCTGCATAACTAGATTTTAGCTATCAGGAAGCACTTGCTGGCAGAGGTGAGTCAGGAAGGCTGTTTTGCATCTCTGCACAGCATTCGATACCTACCTATCAAAAACATACTCCAAAAAAGCACAAGCTCAGGAGGACAGGAAAATGAAAGGACTCACTCATCAAGCTAGTTCTTAATGAGACTTGGCCCTGAAGTTATTACTGTACTGTGTTTTCAAGGTAAATGAGGACCAGTCCTGTCGCCTGTGTCCTCAGTGACCAGAGGTAATACCGCTTATTGCTGGGGATGGATAAGGTGGCCTCTATACCTGATCAAAGTAGTCCCAAGCTGCAGCAGTCAACCCTCATGGATAATGACAAAACACAAACCAAGCAAAGGAAAAATAGCATGAGTCATTCTGACTTGATCTTTGTGAAGAGCTTGGGGAATTTTCTGTATGCATTGGCAAAGACAGGTCTAAATATAAACAACACTGTTAATGCCTTACTATTCACCACTACGATGCCATTCTGAGAAAACATGCACAAATTCTTGTATACGGGATATGAAATCACTGGCTGTTTAATTCACGCTCTTTACACTCAGCTCACTGGCTCTACATTTTGCCTTTCTTGCAGCAGTGACTAAAGCTAGTTGTCATAAAATACAGACCACGTAGTCAAAAAGAGCTCCATGAACGCATGGGAAAAATCTACATGGGCAAAATCTACATGGGCTTGTTTTCTGCACATCACTCCTCCAGCATGAGCAAGCTAAGATTGCTTGACTACATTCTCCTGAACTCCTGACTGAATTCAGAAGTTTCCCAGATCAGCGCTTCCACTTTCCATCTCCAGACACTAGGGCAGGACGGGAAATGGGTAGGCCAGAGCATCCTCAATACTTTGTCCACATGTTTGACATCTGTTCCTGTCTTCATATTTTTGTCGTTCTGTTCACTCACAGCAGCATTTATTCACAGCCTGAAAGGGACAATTTTGTAACATTGTCTCTTCCAGGATGACAACCACTCAGTTATTTATAATTCTCTAACAAAATCCAATGCATTCTGTTTTACATCATCTTCTCACCAAGCCTATCATTTTAGCCTGTTAGAGAGCTCCTTTGCCCTCATCAGTTCATGTATTCTTTGTAGCCTTTCCCCTACAAATACAACTGCTCCACAAACTATTTACTTTTTCCACTGCTTGACTTCTTGGCTTCCAAGTTTCCTCTTCCCTGGACTTTCCTCCCTCCTGCTCATACTCCTGTGGTGTCATGGATTAATTTTTAGGTCTTAAAGATACTGATAGTAAGAAATCACGTAGGCCTGTCCCCTTACTGTAGACTTGTTTTCTGCACGTTATTTGTATCAGATGCTTGGAGAGGGGGTGCTTTGGTCTGCCTTTGGAAACTACCTTTAGAAATATTGTACATATGTGAAGGAAACATCACACTCAGAATTAGGGTGGAGAAGGTATGTGGTAAAGTGGAGGACGGACTCGGGAACCAGGAAGAGAACAATGCCCTTTAAATCCTCCTGGTGGAGCAGAGTAATTTGGGGCTGAATACCAACTGGGAGCTCTGACCATCCTAAACATCAGAGCCCCCACGCATACTTAAAAAAATAACACAAATCTAGAAACAAAACATAAAAGAAGTGACAGTCTAGATGTGATTCCTGTCTGAACATTATTAAGAATTCCAGAAGATATTCTGTTACACTGATTTTCTCTGTATAAGCATCCTACTAGGAAACTGCTCCAGCAAACTCTCTTGGGGATGAGCAGCAGGATGACCATCCAATTAAAATTCATGGATCGTATTCCCAAAAGCCCAGCACATTAATCTCCTGTAACTGTTAAGCAGCAGATACTGCATCTGGAAGAAGTCATACAACAGTCCTTCCATAACCATAAGTTTCCTGTAATTTTGTCCAGGTTTTCCAGACTTGCCTTTGATTTTATCAGGAGCCATCTGGTAATTGTCTTTTCAAACTGCATTTGTAGTTAGATAAGGGGATTTTAATGTTATTATTACTGCCTGTAGCCCAAGATGACTCATAGTCACCCTAGTAAAAGAATTCTTGTAGAAATGGCCATGGACTTCAAGCACCTCCATATAATTTCACATACCACTAAAATTAGTGCCAGTCCTCTTTTTCAACTACAAATGCTACTATTTTAAGTCAATCTTCTGAAGTCCTTTTTGAACAACTCCTAGTAAAGATATTATTTTCTAGCCTCATAACATAATTAATATGGATTTGTTTTTCCAACTAGATAATTCCAGTACAACAGCAGCAGCTACAAATTCAGAGGGGCTGTCAGGAGAAATACATTCATCCAAAATAATCATCAGTAGCACCTGAATATCTCTGCCCTATCCTCAACAAGCTATAAGTTTTCACATCCACCCACCACATGGTTAACTCTCCAGGAGGTCAGGAATGGACTTCCTCAGCACAACAAACTCTCTTGACTGACTATGAGACTGAGAAACCATTCCCAGGAGCTGGAAAAGCAG
>NW_010121800.1:17162-54128 GCF_000699245.1 Pterocles gutturalis
ATGCACCTGGTTTGAAGGATGCACCTTACTGCATAGTGTTACAGTTTTCTGCACAGTGGTCTTTTAAATCTGCAAAGTATGTAGCTTAAAATACATTATTTTGATACAGTAATCTCTTGGATAGTGACAACAGTATACAATTCACCAAAGCCACCTTCCTCATTTTAGGGCTATGGGATCACTTTGCTTTGGGTTACCATGAGACCTTGAATCAGTCTGCTTATGTTCAGTTTGTGACCATGTTACTAGGTATTTTCCGTAATTAAGTGAAAAACTATGAGTGACTGATTGAATCCCTTAAAGTGAATCCATAAAGCAAATACACAGATTAAACACAATTCTCACAGCTTGTGTTTCTACCATGCTACGTATGTCACAGTGATAAACGTGATAAGTTCAAAAGCTACGCAGTTGTATTTTCCATCCTCTTTTGTCTGCCTTGCCTGCTTTCTGCCCTCTAAAGTATTTCCCACAGGACTCTTAACTATTTTATACCCTTAAGCAACTTAAACCAGCTGGAAATTTTACAGAATAATAATCAACTAGTCCCAGAGCCATATTTCTTCAATCTGCTCTCAAAAGGGGTTTCCTCCAAACGCTCCCCAAGACCTCGAATGGGTAAGCTTCAGTTATGCAATAGTTGCACGGTTTTGTCAGCCTGGAAGTTAGTCAGGCATCATATCTTAAGATATAGAAAAGTAAGCTTTGCGCTTTCTTGGAGAGAAAAGACCCAATTTCCCATACTTTTGCTTTTAACCTGGGAAATCCCCAGAATAATGGGCTCAATAAAACGTAACACTTTTTGGTATTTATAAACTATTGGTTCCTACATGACTCCCTGTGAGCTTTGCCCCATTAGGTGAATGAATGACTGAAGGATAAACCAGTTCCAGCTAGTAATTTCTTAAAATATTTCCCCCCCTCCAATACACATAATGTGTTGCACTGTAGCATTCTGCTGAACATTTTAACATGTTATTGACACCTACAGTTATAACTTATTTGTGCCTAGTTCCACCACAGAGCAATGCAGTGTGTGTAAAATCTTCAGAACCACACTGTAATTCCCTTGTGACTAAAAAAAAAAAAAAAACAAACCCACAAACCAAAACCAGATCCTTTTCATCTATTTCGATGAAATACTACTACTGCAGAGAAATTTTTAAAACTATGAATAGTAAAACTGTGATTATACAACCTACTCAAATATTGTTTTAATTGTTAGGAGAAAAAAAAAAAACAAACTGGAGGAAGACAAGTCTAGGCAGTAGTGATGTTTGGTGGGTATTAATAAGAAGACCAAGTTGGAATACCCAAAGTCTGAGGAGTTTCTTATGCAAGGGTAGGTTAAATCTTGTAGAAAATATTAAGAAAGGAGTCTCTCTCCTTCTCTGGAGACACACACAGAGCTGGTCTATAAACAAGTTGTTCTATGGAATATTACATCCTTCTCCTCAACCCTTTCTGTACATTTCTGCCTTCCAAAGGAAAAAATGTAGTATCAGCAACACAGCATACCAACAGTGCTAAACTCTCCTGTTAGACCTTATCTTAGATGCTTCCAAAGGTCTCCAGATTTCTCCAATCACTGTTGTTCCTCAACAGCTTTGGACAGAAACTCAGGTTCTTCCATCTGGAAAATCATTAAATCAAATCATGCCATTACAGCATACATCCAACGAACTGGACTTTTCTAAATGCAGACTTTCTGTACTCAAAGGGGAAGCAATACCACACAGATGGCTCAATCCACTCTTTTTTCCAAGGTGAAGAAAAGACAACTGTGGGCAAATCAAAGCTGACAAACATTACTATTCTGCTTGCCTTTGACAAAATACATATGTTGCAGAACCACTATTTATTAAGTGCACAGCACAGAACATTTTATACAGGAGTAGACACCTACATGTTCTTCAACTCAGCATTGTTTAACAGGAAATGACAAGGTTTCTACAGGACAAACAGTAATATCCTTACACAAATCTTGAAGCGGCTATCAGCTGATCCTGGTTTTACAGGCACTGTCACATGCAGATGTACTACGTAAAACATAAGATTAAAGGCTATAATTGCAGCTAAATGCCCCTGACACATGAATGAATTTTATATCAGGTATTCTCATTGTATACAGTCTGAGTGATCTTCACATATTGTAATAGGTCTGTTCAACAACAGCTATCACAATCTGGCTTGTAAGTAAGGAGAACTATACTCCTAACAGTTCAGAACTAATGTTGCAGATCTATTGGTATCATTTCACTATATCTGGTAAATGACATTCATTGTAACAATAAATATAAAGTATAAACACAAAACAATTTAATTTCAGTAGATATGTAGCAATTTTCTATAGCTGAAGATTAAACTGTGTACTAAAAATAGGGGTTTTGCACAGTTTTATTGATTTAAACTGAAATTGTTCCTTTAATCAGACTTGCAGTTCTACTAGTTGAATTCTAATTTTTTGCACTTTTCTTTCTCTATTCTAATTTTTCAGATTTTCTTCCCTTTCAAAACCAATTTAATCATTATCTCCAGCAAATTAATACTCTGTCCCTTTTTCAAAACTATTTCACATTTTCATTTAGAAGTCCATTTTGGCAGAATTCTATCTCATGTTGTCCTTCTCTATCTAATTCTCAAGGGACATGTCATTACCTGCATGAGAAACATAAGAAAAAATATTTGCACCAGTTGTTAACTTTCCACCCTTATGTATAGAAGGGTGATTTATTAACTGCTCTGTTGAGATTAGCAAGTATTTTTCATGTGTGTTGGGATTTTTACTATTGAAAGTCAACCTGGAGGGAACTAAGATATTTTTCCTTTAAAAAGTAACAAAAATCAGAGGATCTTATCCTCAGCAGAAAAGTGATTCCAAATGCATATTTTGAAATAGAGGCAGGCAAAGAAGATGGCAGACACTTCCTCGGTGAGGCACGAGTGCAGTGTGGACAGTAGCACATGTAGGTGATGGGGCTGAATAACCCAGCTGGTGCCAGGCGCCCAGAGCTACACTGACTGAGCAGTAGGACTTAGCTATCCTTCTTCAGAGGTTTCGGACAAGTCTGGGCTTCAGACTTGGGGAAGCCAGGTCATGCAGTTTCTCCTACTTGAGTTACATCAGCACAACTGCACGCAGGGCCACGCTCTGAACTTACTGCACAATAACAGGAGCTAAGAGCAAGCAAGGCCAGAGACATCTCAAGCCTCCATATCATGGTACAGCTGCAGTGCAGCTTGCCTGGGGATCCATGGGGAGGTAACCACGTCTGACCTTTTCCTGGTGCTGTTTATATCCTCTGCTGACCAGCACAGCTATCTGGCCAGCATATTTTACAACAAAAACCTGTGAGAGATGAGGAATAAGATCAGCCTTAGTTCCTCCCACTTCCTGTGTCTGGCTGCCTTTCATCTGCTTCTGGAATTGCACATGCAGGTGACAGCCTTTAAGTCCCTTTCTACCTCCCTCTGACCCACACTCACGTACATCACTAGGCATTGCAGAACCTGTCTGAAGAGACTGCTGCTGATGACATAGGACTCCTCCTTCTGTTTCCTCCTCCTTGATTAGGGTAGATCACCTTCTCCTTGCCTGCCTTCAACTTCCCTTTCCACCCTCTAGACAGATGCTGGGATGTGGTAGAAAAAGGAGGCAGTGGAAACTGCATTAAAAAATTTACATTCTGAGAGCACTTTATTTTATTCTTAGTGTCCCTAATGTAGAGTCTTGACTGTTTTAGCTTCCTAAATGTTAACATAAACTACATATATATATATACGAGAATAAGGAATGGAAAAAGGAAAAAACCCACAAAGGTCCAGAATGTATTAAAATCTCCACCATGAGAATGCAACCTACCACGCATCATTTTCTGTTACATTGGCCTGTCACAAGTGTCACTTTTTGTCAGACAGCCATCTACCATGAAGTTCAATAATTTCAAGTGCTTAAGAGTTCTAGACTTAGGGACCAAACTTAAATGTTTCAGTAAAGCTATTTATACAATCATTGCTTTAGTGTCTTCTCTTTTAAAATGTTTGCCGAGTTATATAAACTATTGTCAATGACTTTGAATGCAACTTGTTAATGCTTAAGTAATTAGTGGTCTTATAGCACTAAAAGTTTTTCAGTAAAACTACCAATTTAATCCTTCAAAGGATTGCAAAGTCTCACCTTATGTCATTGAAAACAGAGGCATAATGTAAGACTGGAGAGTAATTTAATTTTTAATGGCTCATGCTCTTAATTTACAAGTTATATTTGGTTTAGGAATTCTGTAAAGATGGAATAAAATTTCTTTCCAGCAATGTTTTTAAAAACAAAAGTAAAGAAACTTTATCATTTGTTTCATTCCATATGATACTATAAAGTCACAAATTGCACAAATTTTCAAATTAATCTGCCCAAATACTTGTACTAATGAAGGACTAAAGAAAAAGCAAACAAGCTGCGTGATTAAGTTGTGTGATATTTCAGTTGCCTCTCTTTTCCTACAGCTAAATACTACTCATTATTCCACTTGACTATTCTCCACAGCCTTGGCCTCCAGGGTACACCACATGCATATAGGAAAGATAGGAAAGGTAAACAAGATGCCATAGGATCTCAAATGACTCAAATCCTTAGCTCCATATAGGTGATTGCACAAACTTAAGTCTACAGTTCTGAGACCAGCATTCTACACCATCATGCTGTATTACATTGTTTATTTTCATGTTTAAGAGCCTAAATGTTAGAGATACCTCAGGTCACTAGGAGAGTGCACCGAGTAAAGTGCACCCCTTCTTTCTTCTCTGTAAGAATTGTAATTTCTTTGGACTCCAGTTCTGAATATTTTCCAACAGAGAAACAACATACTAAACATGCAAATTTATGTTCCTCTCACTGGGGAGTGAGAATTAGTGTAAATTAGAAAGTATAGAGTCTAAATGTTATTTTTAAAATTCCACATAGGTGGCAGTGAGAGGCATCACATCAAGGGCACCTATTAAGCTCTCTTCAGAACTTTTACATCTTTTTCAGAAAAATACCCCATTTTATTACAGGGCCCGGGTTCATTATGAACCCTAAGGTTCATCAAGTGAAGGAGGAAAAAAAGTGGTTTTCATGTTTTTTGTCTAAAAATGCAATTCAGGATACTTTACAATTTATGATCTAATTCTTAACTTTTTGCTGATTCAATATAGATTCATGATAAGATTCCATCAAACACATTATTCTAAATCCCAGTAGAATAACCATTGTCATTTCCAGATTATATCGCAAGTTATTATACATACACTGCTTCATTAATGAACTGGACATCATAAGGTTTTAGAGTCCAAACTGGAAGGTTTTGAAACATGAAACAGTACCAGAAGATCAAATGTGAAGACTGAACTTAAAGTATGGAAGAGACTTTTGGATATATTTTACTAATATCACATTTTAATCTTATAGAATCATCATAACCCAGCAATTTAAAAAAGCTTTAGGCTCTCCACTTGCTGTCTACATACACCCAGGTACAATTATGTCCATTAGTTGCCTTAGCAACAGAGGCAGAGGTTAAGTCATTTTCTAGAAAAGGCCCAGTGCAAATTATGGCATTATACCAACTTATTGCCAATCGTTTTAATTAAAACATTTCGCTTTCAACTCAGCTAATAGCAGAGATCAGTAAACAGGCCAGATCAAATTACGGATATTTAAACTCCCCTGCCTTTGGAAAAGCCTGCTGTAGCTTAATTACTGTTGGGCAGGTCTGATAAAGAGAGACCAAAGAACTGAAATCATTCAGGTATGGCTCAACATACAAAAAATACAATATCATCATTCTAAACATGTCCAATGCCAAATGAAACCGATATAATTTCTAGGCACTTACCACTGTGCTATGGCAGCATCCATGATACTGACAAGAATACATTTTCCATAATGCTTCTCTGCTGTTTTTGCACCTCTTTCCATGTAGCAGTTGAAGAGGCAGAAGATACATGCCCCATTTTGCCTCTGTGATGGTGAAAACTAATTTTGGGCATTGCCAAAAAAATGTGACAGAACACAGCAGACCTAGCAGACCCAGGTGCATGTATCTAGGACTAGGGCAATAGTTTGCAGCCACAGGGGAGAAAAGAGGGAATCTTGTGCGGGGAACAGATTTTGAAGAGGATAGAGCGCATGAAGTGTAAGTCAAGAAACAGGGAAACAGATGAGGAGACTCTAGGACCAAGTTTCAGTACAGGCAGAAAGCAGAAAAGAGAGAGGTCTAGCATACAGTCATTACTGCTGGATAGTCACTATTCGTATCACACCAGTTGACAGCCTGTATGGGATGTATCTCTACCCACTTCTTCCTACCCCCCTTTTTCCATTCTGCTCCCACACATCATTACATACATACAGGGGAAAAAAATCATCCCCAGACAAAATTCCCCTAGTTATCCAATGCAAGCTCTCTTTAAACCTGGATGGCAAAAAAAACACTGCATTTTTTTTCTGTGGCCATACTATTAGTGAAAGACTATCATTATTTTCAAATGATTCAGTAAGAAGGGCAAAATCCCATGAAATATATGAAGTAGTGGGACTCATCAGACCCAGCTTTGCCTGCCTAAAGATCAGACATTCAAGTGTGCTCCATCCAAGGGCAGCGAATTGCCCAAATGCAGGGACTTTTCTTCAGCTCTAAATAGAACTTTGCTCAGCTTGCTGTGGCTTATATATTGAATTAATAAAACCATTCTTATGGCAGTAAGCTCTCTCTTTGGCTTCTAGGAAACATATCTTCCTTTTTCAAAGCTTGTACAAATCCCTCCATTTGATCTAGAGAATTAAAACATACTTTTCCGATCACTAACCATATGGCATTCAGGAGTTTTTCTTTTTTTTTTTTTTTTAAATAAATATACAGCCAGCCCTCATTCTCTTGGAACTACTACAGTCTGATTAGTCAAGATGGGTAGATTGGTAAGGGAAAAGTCAGGCCTTTTGAGGACAAGCAGGGAGAATTCCTTTTGGATCATTATTAAAGCTTACATTTCTTCAGGGTAATATAGGTGGATTTGTCTGTCACCAAAAAAAAAAAAAAAAAAAAAAAAAAAAGCTAAGCATTTCACAAGAGGTATTTTAAACTTCTCACTGGCACATGTGAAGAAAAATAACCGTGCTTTTAAGGCTTAGTTCTATGCTTACAAAAATTTTAGAAGGCAAAAGCTTTAGTTTTAAATTTCTGAGTTTTACATAGCTCTAACCACTTTCCATTTTAGCTGAGTAAAACATTGTCTCTATAGCACAGAACAGAAAAAACAAAAGGTAGAAACACTCCCTTCTCTCTAGTAAGCTCTGTTTTCCAAGGTAAACATTTCAGAGACTCTCATAGTCTACTTAAATACTTTTATAATAGAGAAAAGGACATTTTTCTTGTTCTTGTCAGCAAGTGAGTTGTAAACAAAATTATGCAGACAGATCACCTTCTCCAAGCTTGTAGTTAGACTAATTTTTCTTTCCAACCAAAATTCTTAGGGGTCTACATTTTTATCATTAAAACACAGTTATATAACTATTGCTAATTTATTTCAAACTAACACAAGTGTTTTTGCTTTCTGAGTGAATAAAATCCTGAATATATAATAATAGTTACTCATTGATGTACTGGCAGATTTCTGAAATGCATTGGCATATAATTCATATACTACTATTTTATTATACATCCCATTTTGATGAAAAAGTAGATTCAAAAGAAGAGAGTTAAATCAGAATAAGAAGAAAATATCCATTAAGGAAAAGCCATTATTCTTCAGCTAATTGCAAAAGCTAATCAGAATAATCAACCTAAGAGGAATCATAAAAAGACACCTACTCTCTAAAATATACAAATGTATGTAAAAATTCCAGGAATATTTCTACAGATGACCTTCTATGTTATCTCAGTAACTACTGTACCACTTTCATGCAATCAGAACACTGATAATTTCTAAAGAGAAAATTGGCAGAAAGAACATAACTCTGTCCATAAAAGCTAAGTTTCCATGGTACTTCAAGCCACCAAAGATTTTTTTATACTTTATTTTCCTTTCCTCTGCTAATCACCTACCTAGGTCCATGCACAATATGATCACTTTACGTGATGACTTTGAAACCCCAAGAAGTTTCACACCTGTTTTTGAGAGATAGATGGTGGCTAAGAAGAAACCATTGGTAACAACATGAAAACAAGACTCTATCTTTAAAGAATACAGCATTTGATATGATAAATCAGTTTTTTTCCTACCTAAAAAAAAAATTATAATGTGAGCCTCCTGGAAGCTTCCACCTAGCACTACAAGTGCATTAGAGTCTCAGATCCTGAAGTCACGTTACAAGAACTTCTGCAAGAAGAGCAGCTTTTTTTTTTTCTTTAAAGGATATTTTTACTCTTCCTGTCTATCTAGAAAACTGAAAACGTAACTCCAATCTCTCAACTCAAAAGTCTAACATTAAAAAACCACAAAAAACCAAAACAAAGCACACACTGAAACCCAAATGAACCTAACACCCTCAATTTTTCCTTTTATTATTATTTCCAGATTGATAAACTGAAATTAGAATTCGGGAAGGCTGATATAACAAATCCACAGGACTATCATTCTTTCATATGCTGAATTCGTTAGCAATACTACTAGTTTAAGGAGAAATTTCAACTTACACCAAATCCTGATATGATAAAACTGTTTGACTCTGTCACTTGCTCTTCACACTAACAAAGACAGCACAGTGAAACATTGATATGTCTGCTTTATTACAGCTTTTGATTTTTTTTTTGTTTTATGATGTTTTCTCATTCCCTTTTAATGAAGAAACTTTTTTTTAGAACTAAGTAAGTATCAGCCTCTCTCCAGCTCTGCAACAACAGACTGGCAAATCAAAATTTCCTAATACTGGACCCACTTGACTTCAAGTTCTTAATTCATGGAATCACAGAATAGAATCATAGAATGGTTTGGGTGGGAAAGGACTTTAACAATTGTCTAGTTCCACCCCCCCTGCCATGGGCAGGGACACCTTCCACTAGACCAGGTTGCTCAAAGCCTCATCCAGCCTGGCCTTGAACACCTCCAGGGATGGGGCATCCACAGCTTCCCTGGGCAACCTGTTCCAGTGCCTCACCGCCCTCACAGTGAAAAATTTCTTCCTAATATCTCACCTAAATCTACCCTCTCTCAGCTTAAAGCTGTTACCCCTTATCCCGTTGCTACACTCCCTGATAAAGAGTGCCTCCCCATCTCTCCTGTAAGCCCCCTTCAGGTACTCTCAGCCTGTCCTCATAGAGGCGGTGCTCCAGCCCCCTGATCATCTTCATGGCTCTCCTCTGGACTCAGTCCAACAGGTCCATGTCTTTCCTGTGATGAGGACTGCAGAGCTGGACACAGTACTCCAGGTGGGGCCTCACAAGAGCAGAGGGGGAGAATCACCTCTTTCGACCTGTTGGTCACACTTCTTTTGATGCAGCCCAGGACACAACTGGCTTTCTGGGCTGCGGGTGCACATTGCCAGCTCATGTTCAGCTTCTCATCTACCAGCACCCCCAAGTCCTTCTCCTCAGAGCTGCTCTCTATCCATTCTCCACCCAGTTTGTATTTGTGCTTGAGGTTACCCTGATCCAGGTGCAGGACCTTGCAATTGGCCTTGTTGAACTTCATGAACTTCATTTTGCCAAACCAAGGCCTTGCATCCAACAATACCATTTTTCTCCAGTCAATCAGTACTTTAATGTAGCCATTTAGGCCTACTCTATTCAGGTCCAATTCAGCAGAAAAGTAGGACAATTTATCCATCCAGTCCAAAGTTCCTAAATGGCTCCTCTTCTGTTTTAAATTCATTATAATATTTCGATGACTCAAATACTACTTTGCTGAGTTTTTTAAGCCATTGATTTGATTGATTGTGAGGTTTGAAGAAATTACAGGAAAACAATCAAGTTGAGCCTGATAAAGAACAGTTCAAATTTAATTTCATCATGATAAAGATCCTCTTAAGCCTACTGCATGCTGTTCCAGACTGCATTTGATATTTGAACTCACTCAGAACAAATTTGTATCGCCATAGGATTCTACTTTTAACTGACTTAAGGAAAAAGTCTTTAGCTTCTTTGAAGAAGAAAATGCAAACACCTGTGAACACTATCACACCTAGCACTCTGGAAAAACACAGGGATAAACCACATTAAAGAAGATGATATATTTTCAAATCAATAATTTATTGTGTGCCTAAATTTACTAATATTTTAGTAGCTAAAAAGAGCCTGTTCCTTGGAAAATAGTATTTTACCAATGAGTTAAGTGATTTACAAGAGTCAAATGAATGGATACTTAATTTCTTGAACCAAGGTAAGCCCTTTAATGGGGAAAAATGGAAAAAAAAACAAAAAAAAAACCAAAAAAAAACCCCAACCAATCAACCTCCACCCACACTCCAACTGTTGGTACTCTTACGGGCAACAAGAGGCATTCTTTAAATTAATCTTTTTCCACCTTTCTCATCACTAGGCATTCTGTCTTGTACAAGGATTTTGTATACTGATAACATACATATACATATATATGGACATACCCACACTCTAGTACAGCTTCATTACATCAAGAATTTGACTGCAATACTATAGCCTCAGAAAGCCTCAGCTTTGGGCCAGCTTTCCACTGTAGAAGGAACAGAAAGAACATAGTATAGGATTGCAACATAATTTATATCAACCAAACAAGAGTACATATGTTTAAAAGTAATACTGCAACAAGAAGCAAGATGCCGACTCTGGATTAAAAAAAAAAATATGTTTGTATATTTACATTACTGACTTCACATGATTTTAGATCAAACATATGGATTTAGTGTCTTCACAGAAAACAGAAGCTCTGCAAACAGATTCTTGTGGATTTTTTTTCCATTCCAAAATGCTTACTTATCCATAAATTACACTGAATATCGACTTCAGACACCGAAATGTCATCATCTGTTCTCTAACAACACCTTTCTTTCAGTAACATGATATGCTATAAGGTCAGAGGTCATCATAGCTATCTGCCTCTCTTGGTCAAGGCAACTAACCTATGAACCACTACCCAGGTATAATTATTTTGGATTTTTGTACTGGATTTCTAGATGATGATATTTTACAGTATTCATTTAGATTGAGAAATTAATAATTTAAGTTGTGTGTACTGGGCTTGTTTTGTTTTGAATTTGCTTTTGACTTTTCCTCATGCAAAGCCCCTAACCCAATAAAACAGAAACTGACAACCCAATAAATTTTATTCAAATAAAAATATTTGTGGTAATTTGATTTAGACTAAGAACATCAGGCTGCACAAATACATTGTTCAGACATGGTGCACTATGGCCAAAAGAGTCCTGAAAATCCTGAGATCCTAAATGAGGAATTGTATTATAGGAACATAAAACAAAGGTGAAGGAAGAAACTCTGACAGCGTAGATGTATATGTTGCTATGAACAACAACATCTTTGAGGCAACAGTTTTTACATGGTTTTTTTTCAGTTACACTGACAAAGAGTACCTCATGATGGTCTCAAAAAAACTGTAGTGTTAGTTTTTTCACTTATTTAGAAGACTAAAATTCACCCAGTAACACAGATCATAAGCGGATCAAGAATCTCTTGCATTTTGGAAATTTTAAGTGGGAAAGGGAAGGAACAGAGAGCAAATGAGACTCCCAGTCTTGGGGAAGGCCCTGCACACTAGTGCTCTTCTGTCACTTTCACCCGCTCAATATGTAAATGTGGATGTAAATGAAAATCACTTCAAACCTGAGACATGCAGCATGCACCCACTGCTGTCCAAACTCTACATGGCCAAGCAACAGGAGACATAAATTCACTTCCCTACCCTCAAAGAGTCAGAGAGAAAGTCTGAGCTCCTATTTCAGATGAAACAAGATTGATTAGGCTTTATTGCATTTGATTTCTACCCACAAGGAAGTAAAGACATCTGCTGCTAATACTAATGGACCAGCTGCCAACAAGAAATCTTAGTAAACTATGCAACAAAGGATACAAGAAACCACCCTGATGTTCACTGAAACTCTCCACAAAGTGTAAGTCCTTTCACATCTTGATCAGGTACAAGAACAAGCCATTCTCTCATTTACAGTTTCTTCCCCGAATACCTACATACATCTATTGCTTACTTCTCCTTACTGCCCCTTTGGGAGCAATGCCTGCTAATTGAAATGGCCCCCCTTTGTAACAGTCAGCAGCTGGTTTGATTACTGTATTCCAATAAATAATACGGCTGTATTAATTCAGACAGAGCAATTAACACACAGGCCAGACATTTTTACTATGTCACTTTTACTGTATACTACTAATTAGGTGTTTCTCTCTGAAATACTATCCCCTATTGAAAGCCAAATAAATTCAGCTGCAGTTTGATCTTTCCAACAATTGTGTCCTCCATTAAGAAGCATTTGACAGCACCTTTCAAACCATTCACATTGATCCTCCCTGCCCTGAACTGTCATCTGGATTCACACTCAATCATTTACATTTGTCTTATGTTTTTAAGGAGAAAAAAAAATGCTGAAATTTTGGATCAGATAGTAAAAAATTACTACTATTAATTGGACAATTAGATTCATGTTACACTTTCTGTTATTTAGATTCACCACAAGAGACATTCAAATAGAAAGAAAATGAAATTTACTCCCTAGAAAAATTAATATTCTATAAAAACAATGATAAAACTTTAACACATTTGGAAGGGTGCAGGAGAAGAGGAGGTATTTGTAAAGCACCACAGTGTTCATGTAAGAGTATCTCATATTCTGACAGAGATGTTGCAGATCTTCTTAGAAATTTAGTTTTCAAGAAGCACAAAGAAAACTGTTTGGTAAGTTGTATTACAGCTGAAACTGAAGGGATCACAGGACAGATTTTATTCACTGCTTCGAAGTTTTCTGAATCAGAGCTAAGTTTGAAAATGCTTTATAATTTCTAAGTAGGATAAATTATATATGTATATTTTTCCTGTTCTTTGAACTGATTTACATTGTGGGCTATATTATTACAATATTATGTGTTTAAGAAATTAAATGAGTTCTTTGTACCCATATTTCTCATGATAAAAAGTCTTTACTGTTCCTTGCTTGAACATCTCCTTGACAGTTTTCTGGTGTTTCCCAAAGAACTAGTGCTATTACCTGAATTCAGACAGATATAAAGCTGTTGTAAAAGTATATGGTACAGAGAAACTGAAGCTGTAGTCACATGTATTTCATGCTTACCAACCCTGCATTCTCTTCAGGTTGTATCTCTAAAATCAAATAGAGTTATCATCACTTGTTTATCCTGTCTCACATTCGAATCCTGGTCTCAGTGGTTTTAGGGACAATTATTTTTCTAACTGTTGATAATTAAAAGAAAATCAACACCTTTGGGAATATTCTGGGTATACTTTAAAGGGAATGTAAATGAAATGCTTCAGTATTTTTTTTTTTTACTTTTTAGTTGGGAGTAAACCTTCGTCATACAGTCTCTTGTTTTGGCTTATCAAATAAAAACTTAAGTTTGTTATTAAAGCTATGAAAGACAAGGAAGTAAAAGTGGTTTCATCCTTCAGAGACCTGAACAGATCACTGGTTATTCTTCTCACTCGGTTACATGACTATGAAGATCCGTAAGCATTACACAGTGTAAAGTCAATGCAGGAGCCAGGCAACATCTTATTGCATGATTTCTCCAGAAATAGGCTTTTCATCCTTCATTTGAATAAAAGGCAATTTGCAAACATGTTGGACAGAAAGCATGAGATACCAATCACGGTATAAGATATTTGATCCTGACTGCTCTCTACGTGCTGTGGTTGTGCACTGCAAACTGTCCTGTTCATTCAAAACATTCAAATTCTAGTTCATGACAGTTCAATAAAGTGAGAAACACCTAATGGAATAAAACCAAAACCAAACAAAACAAAACTGTGAAGTTACCAGGTACACTGCCTTTTCCTCTGATCTTCTCTAATTCCTTAAAGCTTTCTTCATCTCTTCTCTTCACTTCATAGCCAAATATCAGCTTTCTCCCCACAGAGCCCCTGAGCTACACTCCCGCAGATGCAGCTGTGAAATTAAGCAGAGCCAGTAAGTACAGTAGCTTTGCAAGTTTCCTTAAGGAGCCCATAGCCACTAAGTGCTGTAAGTAACATAGAAGCAATAGATTCTGCAAAGTAAAATCTGCTTCCTGGAAGCTTCACAGCAGCCAGAGAAAGCAACTTCAAGGAACAAAGAAACATGTATAGTCCTACTGCTATCTTATATTTGGGATCTCCTGTAAACTCCTAGATCAAGCATAAGTCAGTGTAGATGTTTGTTGCAATTGCTTGAGAAATGAGTGCAGCCTGCTTGCATGAGTCATTTGGTCTTTATCATCTTCCTGTCACCTGGCTCGCTAGTTAATTCATATATAAGTAACCAAATGTTCATACACAGAGAAACTAATGCTGGTTTGAAATATTAAGAAAATGTAATAAGTTTGATGTTATGTGAGAACTTGGTTGAGTTGCTGACAAACTGAATGTTGACACCTCCAAGCACAAAGCTCAGCAGCATGAGGAACTTTCCCAAGAGCAGGCGTTCCTGAGCTGGCACTAGCAGGGCAGTACTTCATTCTCACTAAGCCAAAAATCAAGCAACACAGCTCCGTGCACAGAAAGTTAGAGGACAGTTCTTAAATATGTGTCTTAGGAAGCTTCTGGAATTTTCAAAACCTGTCTCTGAAGTACATATCATTTTCTTCCATCTGTAGCTATTGTCTTCAAGAAGTCCCAAGACCAGAAGTCTACTAGTGCTGCACACACATCAGATCTGCTTGTGCGGCTAGTCCCTACTGCACTTCTGCTAAGGTCAATACACTAACTTGGAAAGTCTAGCCCATTTCTGCTAACTGAAGTCATCTCACAGTACAGGATGCTAGCTGGAGTCACTCAACCAGCAGGCTGGAAGAGATAGCACGAAGAAGGAAGCAGTCAGCATGTCCACAGTGGGAAACTTGCCCAAAGTGAATTTCAGATTATAAGAGCTCATTTAAATCTTTTTTTGTTTGTTTGTTTTCAAAATTCATCAGATAAAGGCTTTAAACTTTTTCTGTCAAATAATAGAAAATACCACATAATGACAACTCATTGACTTAGCTTAAATAATAGGCACTCGCATAATATTAGCACTGGAAACAATTTACAATCAGGAGGAGAAAAAGGCAGCATGTGCACAAACACACCTAGAACAGAGTAATAAAACACTTGAATTCTCTGCAAGCCCTTGGAAAAGGAATTAAGAAGTGGGTTGTGCTACTTCCCTTTTACCCGCACTGAGAACAAAGAAAAAAATTTATTCGGATCAAAAACTTTGTTTGTCTTATGAAGTATGTGATCAGAGCTAGACCACACCCTCTTAGCACTACCTTCTTGCTCCTTCACTCTTGCACACTAAACAAATGAAAATATCATCACAGACAACACACAAAGGAAAAGCATAGCCACCTTGGCATATGGAGGCATGGAGAAATGGTAGCTCTCTAAGGACTATAAAAATGTTCACTCACGTAAAACATACATTAAGTCTTAAACACATGGATGATACCAGACTTCAATAACACCAGTAGACTCTGATGAGGAGCATGAAGTGTCACAGTAAGGCTTACTTTACATTGCATGAGGTTTCCATTACCTTCAACTCCTCTATAAAACAGACAAGAGAAATAGATAACAAAGAAAAAAGGTTTCTAGATAGGAACTGTATTGTAACTAAAGGGTAAATAAATCCCAGTGAACAAGTAGCAGCCATAACTGTAGAAGAAGTGGCCTCCGTTCCATCAAAAGCTAAGTGTCTCATAACTCATTATTTAGTTCAAAGATGCACAAAACTTGGGGAAGTAATTTCAGAGTTCTTGAGTCTACTACAATAAACTAGAAAAGAATATTAAAATAATTATCAGCTACATTTGACTAATTCAATTTATATTCTGACTCAGTTGTGTTTCTGTAGTCAGTAATAGAGCTGCCCATTATTAGAAAAATCTGTTAATTTCTTCATGTCATCCCTCTGTCCTTCCTAGTGTTTCTCTAATCTGTTCGGAGAACACCCATGACAGAGGGAGGCTTCATAGGTCAGAGCTTTATTATCAGTACCTTCAGAAAGCTTTTCCCAAATTTCAACCCAGATTTCCCTTGATGTTTTAACTCCTTCATTTTCTGTCCCCATAAATATGGAGAAAAATTATTTGTGGTAGCCTTTCTACATTTCTGAGAGCTGCTATCATGTTCCTCCGTAGTCTAAGGACTTCAAATTCAGTCTTTCTCAATAGGTTTCTTATTTACACCACTGCTCTTCTCTGGATTTCCAACCAGGACACCTTTTCTTGAAATCATGGGCCACAAATGAATGTTGTTCTCTGCTGATGCCTCACCAATGCTGAGCAGAGCAAGACTATATAATTTGTCATGCAGATTACTCATTTGTTTATAAATCCCTGTTCAGTGGTTCCCATGTTCACAACAGCATGACTTTGCTGATTCATGTTCAACTTCAGATCAACTAAAAACCTAAATCCTCTTATGCAGAAACTGTTGGTTAGCCTGTTTACACTGTTCTTAAATAACTATTCAACTTGGATGTTAGCAATTTTTCTCTCAGAGCAATTCTGATGAAATAAATATGCCTACCGCAAACACATTAACCAGAAGGATCTGAATGCTTTAACTTACCTGTGTAACAACTTCATACAGAGCTACTGGCAGCTCTGGCTAGCACGTAATATTGGATGGCCTAACTCCTTTTTCATTTCCAATAATACTATCTCTATTTCATGATCAGTGGCACAATAAATACAGCCATTTGTCATGTGGAAGAGAAACATAAGGGAAGTGTATAGTATGTATATTACCTTCTTAATCTGACTGATACTTTAGAAGAAAATATGTCAATCAAGCAGCAGTACACTATCTTTCAAACTGCTAAAATTCACCAAGTGCGTAAGGTTCGTTTCAGCCTTTTGTTAGTAGTGGGATTTCCACGCACCTGCAGCTCAGTACTAGAAAGTATTTTGACCCTGTGAAGACTTTGCAGTGTAGTGATAATTTTATGAAAGAGCCCTGATGTAGGATACTAAAAAAATATACTATGGTTGATTTATGCATTGACTCCAAACTTTCATGATCAAACATTAATCTCTGCTAGTTTAGTTTTATTGCATTATTTAATAATGTGTTGCCTCATCGGATTTAGTAAGATTCAAACTCATTCAGAATATCAAAAACAGAGAAAACAATTTTATTCTGTTGAGTTGAACCTGACAGCTCAAGTTGTTCCTGAGTGACTTAAAAAAATTAACAGTCATCCTGGACAAAGTGAGATAATACTACAGTACCTACACAGCACTGACAAGGGGAGAAGAAGAGGGAGAGGAGAGGGAGGGAGGAGGGGGAGGAGAGGGAGAGGAGAGGGATCACAAAGAGGAAAAGAAATAAAACAAAGTGCTAACAACTTCTTTCTTAACTTAGTGCGGATCCAGAAAAAAGAAATCAAAATGCATGAGATTTTATTTCACTGATGTTTTCTCCCACAAAACAATTAGCATCCTCAAATCAAAGCTCTTATTACCCTCATCAGAATACCAACATAATGGAACAAAACACTTCACAATCAATCTTGTTACTCTTTGTATTATTAGCACAAGAAACTTACACCATAAAATACTTTTTAAAAGGTGCAATAAATAGCACCTAAGAGCTGTTTTTGACATGTAATCAGTCTTGACAAGCTTTGGCTTGACTTTGCTGGCCTATTGACCCTGCCCATAGGCAAAGCATGACTCTTTGCCACAGCTAATCTTTTCTGGACACCCCTGTCACAGTGCAACTCCATTTGAAAGAGCTGAAAAGGTCAAATACTGTCTCTCCACTTTCAGGCTGAATTCAAGTCAATTCATATCTAGGCATCCAAAGTACTGCACTTTATTAGAGGATCTTTGCACGTGCACTCTATTCTTTTTCCATTACTTTCCCCCATGACTGCATCCACCACCTCCTGAAATAATCTCTGGCTTACTCCTATACTTAACAAAATTGTTAATTAAAGGCCACATTCCTGCATTTTATAAAGTTGTGCATGCCCTACAGATAACAACTGAGTGCAAATTCAGAGACTAGGCTCTTCCACCCACTTTTTAATTGTCTTTCACCCAGACACAAAATCCAGAACTGTGAGTAACAGCCTCTGGACTGCATTTCCCCAGCCTGGACCCTTATGGCCATTGCAGTCACTGGGGTAATTTGCAGGCATTATAGCAGCGGTTTGGCACAAACAGAAGTGGAAGTCAGAGAAGATCCATGTTCAAAGAAATTCTCCTTCAGATAACTCTACTGACTGTCCCTCACAGCTGTGATAATGTCTCTCTGCTGCTCCTTCTGGTTCCTGAAAGCCAGAGCAGTCACTGGTTACTTGCTGCTGCTTCCAATTCCTTGACACTAAGAGGAAGAGAGCAAAACAATCCCTTACACTATAAGATCCATCCAGTAGTATTCATTATATATTTGCAGTATATTACCTACATGAAAGAACTGAAAGCTAAAAAACACCCAGAATGCTCAATTTAGAACTAACTGGAAGAGCAAGATGAAAAGTAATGGAAATCATGAAAACAGCATATATTTGCCAAAGTACCTAATCCAAGAAGCACTATTTTAGTTAAACTTATTTCCTAGTCCAACCTTACATGTTGGTGAGCTTTCAGTCAGATTTGCCATAAAAGGAGCTGTTTTGTCACAGAAGCAGGAGCAAAATTACCTTTGACTTGAAAGTAGGCATAAACTATTGGAAGGATAATTGAACCTTTGATTGATATAACACAAATTGCAGAAAGAGGTTATTTTTTTCTCTTTTTAATCATTGTTTTCAAATTTTTTTTCCTCTGATAGGAAAATCAGAGTCCAAGGTGTACTTTGTTTCAAAAAGTGAGAAAAGTGTTTAAGGGATATTTAGTCGTACATTTGGTTTTAAGAAAAATAAATATTTTTGAAACAATAAAATTAAATGAGGTCATCATCTCCAACTCTGACCTTGATTAGAGTAAAAAAAATGTTACTTTCTAGCATGTACTTCAGTAAAACACACTTTAACCTCCTGTTCTTAACAAGATAACAAGATGACTTCCAAATTCACAGAGTGAGTTAGGTTGTTAAGCAATGTATTTTAGCATTCTAGGAGCCCTGAGAAGAGAGCAGGTGCAAGGAATTTAAAACTGACCACAGAGATAATAAAGTATATCTCCCTTCTGATTTCTGTTGCTTTTCCTCTCCAAGCCACCTCCCTAAAATTGAGTCACACTGTGCTGCTTAGGTTTAACCCAAAGCTCACAGATGTCAATGGAAAGGTACTTGGCTTGTCTATTTCTAATGACCATTTTTCTCTCTTTCATCAAAAGTGATATACAAGGAGAGCAATATTAACAGAAAGGTAATTTTTTGTTGATGTCCCCCAAATATATTTAAGCAAATTTCGTTTGGGAAAAAAAATTATTCATACCCTAAGGTTATAATTCAATCAACACATTTCCCACTGGGGAACTCTCCAAGAAGCTGACTCCTGTTGCAGAGTCATTTTGTGCCTACCATCTCACAAGTACATGCCAATAGCTTAACTAAATGGAAGTAAGCCACACAATTATCTGTTGCCATCAGTGGAAGCAAGGTGTAATAAAACAGTGTTAACAGAAGCTACTATAGTGTTTTCATCATTCCCAGTGGAGAGGCCATGCAGAACTTAAGCTTCATTATCACATTATTGTGCCATGGTAACACAGACAGGGGTTTGGCCTGAGTACAAATTTTGTGTCCAAGTCCAAAGCAATCAATGTTATATACGCACACAATCAAACGATTCAAGGGTAAAATTCCCCTTTTGAATCTGTGAGGCAGATTTTACTTTATTTGAAGTATTATCTTCTCCCTGAAAATGCAACACACAAAGAAAGTCAAAGAGGAAATGTGCATGGAGAAAGGAGATATGAGTGAAGATTTTTTTTGTGCAGATCCTGTTTCTTGAACCTGAAAGGAATAAGAACGGACACCAAAGTCTCTTAAACACACTCCAGTTGCTTTCTCTTTTCATATTCCCTAAAAGTATTTTCTAAATAATTTCTCATTTTTCCCTCTCCAAAGTTTTTGAAAGAACAATCAGATAAAATAGTCAGCTTTTTGACACACATAGAACGGGCCTGATCCCAGGGCTGTTCCCAGTGCTATTGCTATATAAAGCCAGCACAGAATGACACCTATGAATAAAAGTTACTGATATCTTGCAATTTTCTGCTGTCACAGAATGATGAAGCTCCTCTTAAGACAATGGTTCTGCTCTAGTGGATATATTCCCTTCTATCTGCAATGCATAAAATACACGATAATAATATAACTCGCCCCATGCACATGTGACACTAAGCCTTTGGCCAACATGAAGAATTTGAACTGGCAACCTCCAGACTTACATGTCTGTCCTTCAGTCTGAGTTTAGAGCCAAGCTGCTGAAAGTTAGCACGATACATATTCTCTGCAGATTTACACAAAGTGGACTTAACAACCATTTACTATGATCACACCAAAATTGCCTTTTAAACCAAAAATGTGTTTATTTGATCTACAGCCTTGTTTTCAAACCTGAAAATAAATTAAAAACAGATGTGAAAAATCTGTAGGCTTACAGCCAGCTCCAGGTCAGATACAAACCCTAGAGTATAGGCCTACTACTACACGGTCCTTTCAGATTGCTCTAATCTTCCAAAGATTTTACGCATCCGATTATTTCTTTGAGCTTTTTGGAAAAAAGGACAGGACTTGGATCAATATTTTTTTGTAGACTTACTTTCCGTTAGAGATTCTACTTTTATTAAAAATTATATACTCTTGCCACAATTTTAAAGGGAAAGCAAGCAGAATTTTATAACCACCCTAAAACCACATTTATTATTTGCAGTTGTCTGTCATGCTGTAGGTGAGGTTCAATACGTATGCTGTCTGACAATGGGTTTCTAAAGAGTTAACGTATTGCAGCCAGCGCCCTATCTGCCAGTGATTGCTTTTCTGTTTAGTTCTATAAATGAAATTTATTAAAACCATTACATGCACAGTGATGCCACAATATCCAGAGCAAAGTTACTAAATCTAAAAGAGCTTTTATTTAATCAGGAGATAGCTAACAGATGTAATGACTGGGGAATGAGGCGGAACCTGTTTTTACATTCAGACCCTGACAACATGGTTTTATCACTTTCAGTAATGTGGATTCCATATTTCTCTGAATCTACTACTTTAAATAGAAAAATTATAATTTCTAAAAATGTCCCATTTATTACACCCAAACCTTTCTTCTCATGTGCCCAACTGGAGTCAAATTTTTTCTTGTCTTCCAAAAACCTTGTCTTTTTTTAATGAGCAGTTCTGTCTCCCCATCCATCTTGTCTGCATGAAGAAGGGATAACCTGCAGCTGAATTACAGAAAGCCTATTCTCCCAGTGGGATGTGAGATAAGATAGACTGCATTAACCCTAAGATTCATTTCCCAGCTAGGAATTCTCCTTAACTCTTTTAAGAAGATCACAGGAAACAGGCTGGATAATGGTAAGAAATCTATTGAGTGCACTTTCATCACCAGCTTTCATGAAGAGAGAAATGGTAATAAGGTCACAGAAGCCTGAAATCCTGTGGGTGGCTAGAAGACACTTCTAAGTACATTGGCATTTCCGTCTTGATATACAATGCAATATAGGCCATAACTACCCAGACATCAGGGATACTTTGTCCACATAAGATGGGTTTCAGATTAAAATTCTAAGATACATCCATTTGCCTGATCCTGTCCATACAGTTTGCTCTCTGAAAGGACTCATCAGGAAGTTATTTTCTACATAGGGTTTAATTCTAGTAATCCTCAATAACTGCTATTTTCAAACCACAGTTATTTGAAAAAATTTAAACTTTTTTACAAGCATGAACATTGTTACCTGCTATCTAGTACAGACCCATCTTCTAAGCCACAAAAAACAACCAAATATTTTGCACCATACTGTCAGTGTTCAAAAGTTCACAAATATTTTCTATGTATTAAAGAAACCACACAAGTCTTAATTTGTAACAAAAAGATTTCAAAAAAGTACTTTCAGTATCTATGCAACTTCTGCCAAAGTACAGAGGAAGATTGGTACCTAGCAGTTTAATGCAAAATCTACATTTTAGAAAGTTGTCCTGCTCTCCCTCTGACTCCCTAAAAACATTTAGCCTATAAGAGAACATGAGCCAGAAATATTTATTCCCAGTATAGCCTACAAGCCAAGTGTGCTGTATAGCCTATTAATTTCCTCATCCTAACACAATACTTTCTCCCCACATTTCACATTACAATGAGAACATCAAATTGCAAAGACATCAAACTTCTTGCTTCTGTTTCCCTGATCCAGCAGCTTGGTGAAATCTCAGAACAGATGGAAAATGTTATTTTGAGAAAAGGTCTCCATTTCGAAAGCAAATAGAGGGTGAAATAATTTCCTCATTATTGTCTGCATTTTAGCCATAATTAGCCACCATCTTCTGAAAGTGAAGGCAGTTCTGTGATACACATTTGGAAAATTCCAGTGTATTTAACTGGCTCATTTGTTTCCCTTTAGCCTAGATGCTAAAATACACAAGGAAGCAGGACTTCCAACAAGTAATATTTTGAGAGGGCTTTCATTTTTATTAATTTCAAATGTAAGTAGCTATTGAAAATATAGTTAATGTGAAAAGAAATAACACAGTTTCAATACAGCACAGAATTCAGACAGGAATTAAAGACCTACTTTGTAAGTACTGCTGGTAACATGATGGGGTTGAGACATTCAGTTACAGTTATTCTGAGCCATCCCTTCTCTCGCTTCCTCCAACTGGGATGGACAGAATGATGGGGACATAATTTTTACCACACCCACTCAACCAATTGCACACTATATTCACCTGCCCACTTTCCTGTTCAGGTCTTTAAAGAGTAGCATAAAACAGATTTAAGTTGTGCACTCATTAGATAATTCACCTTGTTTCCTCATCTGTTTGAGTATACAGCAAAGTAGTTTAAATGATCTCAAGCTTAGATCTAATAATTTTGATTATTAAAGTCCTTACATCTGCTTTGCGGCTGTCTTTTCTATAAAATCAATAGCACAGCTGATTTAGTGGCTTCTAGGACAGCTTCAAAACATTCTTCTACAGTTAATGTAGATGCAATTTTTCTCTGCTCCACTTCTGTCTGAGAACATAGGAAAGGTGCAATGTCAGGACAAATCCTCTGATGCTCAGTCACAGGCTGACCTCCGTAAACTCAACATGAATTAGAGCCACTGCTCTGAGCTGCACAATCTGTGACGGTCTCTGCACAGAAGGAGATCAGGTCCATCGCAAGACATATGCAGCACAGCCCTCTCCTCATGCAAAGGGAGGGCACGTCTGCAGGCCTGGACCAAAGCTGTGATATATTCTTTGTGTGAAGATTGCTCTCCTACTGTGGAGAAGTATTTACTGGGCACTATCTTTATGTTTATAGCAGCACAGTGCTAACAAACACAAATTACATAGTGAATCTTGATAAGTCCTTGCCCTAAAAATATATAAATTATTCTCTCTTAAACCATCATACAAGTCACAGGTTTTAGCTTAATAAATACAGGAAAACAAGAAAGTGCCAAGCGAGTGAGTGCTCCAGTTTTGTTCCTATCTCAATAAAGATAAAAATAATTTTCTTGGAATTAGCATTGCTGCAACTTGCATATGCTTTTAAATCCAGGTGACCGTCCTCTTATTTACTTCACTGTCCACTTGAGTAAGTGGAAAATATATAAACTCTCACACCTTAGAAGAAACAGCAATCTGTTTTACATCATCCCAGTAAGACTCATATGTCTGGTGGAAGCGAAGTTATAAAATTCCAACTTTGCCCATGGCTAAATACCATCAAAGGAGTAGATATAAGTAAGGTTGTATGCCTGCTATTAATGGGAAGTTCTGGGTTTATTTAAAGAATTTTTTTAATAAATATGCAACAGAAAAGGTGAGGAAGTTGAAAGCACCAGACTCTCTCCCCTCTCTTAGAAACTTTAGTTGAAGAGCAGCCCAAAATATTATGTAGAATAGATTTGGCATGCAGACACTGATAAAACATATCATGTTGTCATCATGCAGTCTGACGCACTGTACTTGGCAGCATCTGCCTAGCAATGGATAAGAAATAAATTAGCGCAGAGGCTAAATGACCCCAATCTCACTCAACAAATTTAGTTCCTTCATATATGGGTCAAGGTTGCTTGCAGAAATATTTGCAGTTGAAATCTGCATCCAACCAACTATGTATATTATTTATGTGTTAAATATATGTTTAATGTTTAATATATTATGTTCTGGATATTGCAAAAGATGACATACTCTCCATAAAAAGTTAATCAGTTACCAATTCCTAAATCTTCTGTGTTTGCAACAACATACACTGATAACCCATTCATTAATAAGTACTTCACATTGACCTGTTAAAAAAAAAAATCAAAACCAAAAACCAACAAAGTAAAACTTCTAATTTGTTTACTGCTTATTGTGGAAAATCCCATATCATAACATGATTTCTACTTTGTATCCCATGAATGATTGCACGCATAACTTTAAATGAAACGGTGAACTGCCATTTAAATGTGCAGACACTTTTAAAACTTAAGAAGTGAAGAAGTACTATGTGTAAATACATATGAATAGAACTTATCTGACAAACTGGAAGTAGTCTCTACTTGTAGCTTCGAACCTGCCAGAGGGACCATATGTAGCATGAATAAGTTTGGATGCTAGCTAAGAGCTCCCAACTATTCAAGGAGGGAAGTAGCAAAATCAGGTAGTTAAACTGTAGTCTAAATCTTATTGCACATTTCCTTAAGTATCTTAAGGGCAACAAGTTTGCTAGAACTGCACTGAAAACTACTGAGATTGGTAGAGGGCAAATTTAGAATGACCACTGTTTCAAAGGTTACTTTTAGGGAAGATTTAATGGTAAGCACCAGCAAACGCCATTGGTCTTGTCAGGCTTTGCTACTCCATCCATTCTCTAGAAGTCCTGTAACCACCTCTTGGACTTAACAAACATGTCCTCTCTGTAAAGAACCCAAGTGGATGCAAGCAGACGACATGCATACAGTCCTAGTGCATACTACCATTTTGCTCCTCGCCTTGCAAAACCTCAACACTAAGCATGAAAAAAAGGAGAGTCTCTTGTACTTTGGAGTTTGTATGCACTTCCTTTCATACTGAAGCTAAACAAAAGTAATGTGCCCTTCAGTGACCTGCTCCTTTAACTTGGTCAAGAGTACCATAAGATAAGAGAGCACAATTCCACAAGAGATAATCAATTACATAAAATCCTGTATTTACTTAATTTACACCTTCTCTAGCAAGTCTAGTGAAAAACTGAATCCCATGTAAACCATAATGTTTTTGCTAAATCCAGGAACCTTCACTCTGTACTTCCAAATTTTCAGACAAAGTTATCATGTCATAAATCTTCACTTCCCGACTGGTTAGTTCAAGATGATAGGTGGGCTAATTCTCCCCCATGTGCCTTTTTTCAAGGTAAACAAATGTCATAAAAAATTAGACATAATATTTGTATGCTATCTTATGGCATTGTTTCCAATTCCTGTGTTAAACAGTGCCAAACAAGTGAGACACTTTGTGGGTCTACAGGCTAACATCATGGCCTGCACACAGGTAGTTCAGAAAGGATAGTACTCATTGCTTTGTAGACTCTATCTGCAGGTGTATGTCAGGTCCAATGTCTTCTGAAGACATGGTTAGATGTGGGTCACTGACTGTTCCAGTGCTGCTGTATATTTGACATACCCTAATTTTGCTGGACTACTGCTCACAGAGTTGCAAACATTGGCAAAGATGCTTTTACAATCATTTTGCCATTAGCACCCTTGTATCAACATTTATCATGCCTCATTTAAAGCATTAAAAAAAACCCCACACCCAAACTATTGATGATTAGCTAGTTATTGACAAGCCTCACACCTGCTCTCAGAGCTAATTCCACACTGCCTCTTTGCATAGGAGGTTCTTTAAAAGTACTGTCAGTAAGGAGGGGGAAGGCAGGGGAGCTTATCTTCTTTGCTACAGCCAATCCTTTTGTTGTGAGGATTTTGACACAGATAAGGACTTTACTAGCTCTACTGGGAATTAAACAAATTGACTCTAATAGGTTTTAATGTATAATGATTAGCTCATTTATAAAAGATTCTACCCAATCCTCAATTATTCAGATATGGGTCAAGATCAAGGGAGTACATCAAAACAAATCCTGCACCTGCAGAAGAATTCAGATGTTAATTAAATGAGAAACAGATCGATGGACTCTAACCTCATACAGAGACATAGGAGGAAGCATATTAGAATTCAGGAGAGTCGGGACATCACCATTCCATGTAACGCTATTTCAAATAGTATCAGCTGCTTATATAGCGCTTGCTGTTTTTTCCTTTAAGAGGCTGCATTAGACAGAATCAGGGGTCACGATCCATGATTTACAGCCTGTCATAGGTGGGTGACATTTGACTCCCAATAAAACATTAATATAAGCAGTTGAGCTATAGATTGATAAATGCATCTTATGTAGAAAAATTGAAAGGAAATTAATTGTGGTATACATGTCACATGACATGTCACTAGATTGAGATTCACACGCTAGGTTAAGCTTGAGATTCAGCCCACAAAAAACAGTTCAAAAAGTCAGAGTTGATTGGCTTCGTATTAGTCTTTCACTCATTTGTTCATTGAGGCAAAGTAAAATATTTGAAATGGAAGAATATAAATCTTGAATAAAATAAATTTAAGCACCGTTATTACTGATAAAAGATATCAGTAATAACAATATTGAAGCTCTGATCTTGTTTGGTTCCTTGATAACTAAAAAAATTAACCCCGAGATGCAATTTCACCTTCCAGATAGCATGCACTTCCCTTCCTTTAGCTATCTGTTTTGATTTGGAAAGGATTAAAGTTTTGTTTTTTTCTAATAAGAGACACACTACTTAAAATCTGAATTGTCTTTCTATATTTAAAAAAAAAAGAAAAAGGAAACAAAATTTTCAACAATTCTGATGCTGCTGCCCAATACTCTTAAAATATCTTAACAAATAATGAAATAAGTTGTTAAAATGTGTAAATAAAGTTACATGCAAATTAAAGTTATGACTTTTATTCAAGTCCCAGGTAACCTTTCTCTAGGACTCTCACTGACTTATGGATGCACACACACTAAAAACCACTTAACTCCAGTGGAAGTAGCAGTGGGCCCTACGGTTGCTGAATGGCAAAATGGACATAATTACTAAACTCAAAGGGCATTATCACATTTTTTTAACATCTTAGTAGCAATGTTGGGGCAGAAAAGTGCTAACAATCTTGAACAATGAGCATCACAAGCTGCTGTAGAGCTGTTCCAGCCAGTCACTGCCAGGGCTCCCCCGCTGTGAGGCCCCAGAGCAGCAGCGCACTCCCACACCGAACAGCCCTGTCACACAGACACTACCATGCTCCCCTCGATTTTCATGGCAGCCCAGCCCAGTACGCAGTGGGAGTTTGTTGGTTACAAACCAGATGATCCCAGAAGCCTTGAGGCTTCCAGCAGTATCAAGCTGTAGAGTAAAAAAATAAAATTTAAAAAAAAAAAAAAATAAGAGGGCCTCAAGCCCCTCCTATATTTAATTTTTCAGAAAACATTATTCTTTGCAAAATGTTTACATTTCACAATGAAGATCTATCTTATACAAAAAAAAAAAAAGAAAAAAAAAAGCCACAAAAAACTAATCCAAAAACCAAACAAACAAAAAAACTCACCGCACCAAAAAGCCAACACGTAAGGATTTTTCTCCATGAGGCTGAAAGCTACCCTGAGGATGTGGAATATCCACCTGGAGATGCTGTGACTCAGAAAAGCATGGCTGAAGCAGATCTCCCTCTGCTCCACTTACACCTTGCACCTGGACTCAAGACCAAATCTTGGAACACCTTCTAATTCCATTAATTAGCACTGTATCATCAATAATTTAAAAAAATAGTGTTAGGTTTGTCATAATATAAGTATAAAAGACCACCTAAAGACATAAAATCTAAAAGATACTTTTAAAAATTTATTGTTTAACTTTCCTGCAGGTGGCAAATGCTATCTCCCTTTGATTAATACGTAACATTCCCTGAAAACGTGTCTTTTACACCATTAATTTTAGCGTGTCCTAAGGTTGTACAAGAGACTTCATCTAATCATGTTGGACCAAAAACTAAAGGATCTGACCCCGTACATCTATTAAACAGGACTGGCTTATCACTTGGAAAACTATGCAAGCAAAATGTCAATGTAAATGCAAGGTTTGCCTATTGGCAGCACATACTGCATCTCCCTAAGAATGGGAACACTAAAATGCCTAAGCTACACAAAGGCCATTTATTGCACTTCAGCAACAAAAGAGGGGAACTGGACAGAACAGAGCACAAGAATAAGGGAAAAACAAGCCTCAGGCCTTGATAACTTCTGAGCCTTGTTTCATACCAAAATGAAGCTTCACAGTGAATTCCAAAATAAAGGAGGAATGAAGAAGGTGTTTTTTTATTAACACCTATAATATTAATACCTATTATACCTGTGTGGAAAAACACAGGTGTGGTTACTCATGACATTTCACTCATTATAGGACAGGTATATAGAGAGAATACAGCTTAGGTTGCCTATGTAGTCAATAGAGCTTGTAGAGATTGATGAAGAACACGTATTGATGACACAAGAAGCACAGCTCCTAGCTCAGGCAGGTAAGTAAAATGTGCCATCCCACACATGCTCACACCCTAAAGCCAGCTGACAGTCCCACCAAGCACATACTCCTTGTGGAATTTTTGAAAAACACAGAAATGTGAAGCTAAATGGCATTTCAGAAAATCGTCTTTGAATGAACAGCTTTTCAAGCAGTATTTTCCACAGTTTAGTTTCTCAGTTGAGTAAATGTTTATTCAGATGTTATTTTCAACTGAGATGCTACTTTAACTGTGATACATCTCAGATGTAATACTTCAGAAGTGACAGGATCAACCCTGTGCATCCTGAAGTGAAACAGAATGCTGTACACATCCCTGAAAATCCAATTAAGCCTCAGTGAGGTACTAGACTTTCCTAAATCATGTTTTTCTCCTTCATGTTTTAGAAAAGAAGATCATTGTTCCTATCGAAAGCAGACTTGTATCTCCATCAACCCAGCAGGCCTGCACAAGAAACCTAAATTGCCTCATAACCAGCTCATGACCCTCAGCGCCTTTTAATTATGTGGGTTTCCCTGTAGCCTTTAGTTAACATAGACATGTGGGGCAGGAAAGGGGAAGCCTACAACCCATGTAGAAAAAATACAGACAGAATGTGTATTTGAATATATAGGTCTTGAATCTTACTTCTGAAATGTGAACCCTACATAAATTCAATAGTGCCTACTTTCAGACAGCAGTAGTCCAGTTGCTAGCCTAGAACAGCCTAATTACACCACCCTTGCTGTGACTACCATATCCTGCACACTCACCTAAGCACACTTTGAGCCTAGGGAGATCATGCACCAGGAGCACGGATCAGAGGACCAGAGGAAGAAACACCTGGAAGGAAAATATTTGGGCAACTAGATCATGCTGAGCACCCTGGTGCTGCAGCATAGCCAGGATGCTCTCGGCATGGTCAAATCCAACCTAAGTCTTCAGAATGGTGACCGCTTCACTTCCTAATAGGACGTGTTGGTATTTCTTTTCAGACTTTGATTCACACTGAACTAGCTTATTTAAGAGGAGTGCATGCACAGATAGGTGAGCCCAAACAAAGCACTGTATTCAAATGAGAATACTCTCTAGCTACAAAGCTTTTTGCTAAATTAGGGCTGTTTATGGCAATTTTCACCTCTGTTCTGTCACTATCTAGACATCTTAGTATCTGTTCATTTTTACCACTTAAAACTCTTCTTTTTCCCCCTCTGTATTTCCAAAGTAACTTACAGGCACACATAAAATTAACATTTTCACTTTCCATAGCATTCTTCTGACAAACTTGTGACTGTTCAATGACTATTCCAGTCTAGTTTCACTGAGGCACATTTCATTCCTCTGGGAATCTTAAAGCAGAAACTTAAGAATCTAGTTGTTTGTTTTCAAATTGCCCTTATCAGCATTCTTCGAGAATAGGCCTGAAAAAACAAATAAGTCTACTGAAGTCCACAGGTAACCGCCTTAAAAACAAATTAATATCACAGAGCAAAATTTCTCATGTATACTTCCTGTTTATCCTTTTACAACGGCAACAGCTGAAATCTTACACCTTAACACTTTCTGTTAGTTTGCAATGCTGTCCTGTCGTATCTGTATTTAACAAATATTTTGTACACAACAAATATTAGTAAATATCTTTAGTGATCCAAGAGGTCAAATATTTTTCCCCCCATTAGGTCCTAGAGAAGGGCATCCGTTATTTCCATCAAAATCACTGAAACACTTCTAGGTCATGTGTTTCTCACTTCCTTGCCCTGTGCACCACACTACTCTTGGGAGTGACTTCAGTTCTGCTGTTGGGTTTCCTGACTGGAGGATGTTCTGGTAACCATGGACAGATAGCCCCCCCTGTCAGCAAGTGGTAGAAATTCTCCCTGCATTTTAAAAAAAAAAAAAAAAAAAAAAAAAAAGGCGAAATCCACACATACCTCTTTTTAAAATTATTTTGAAATAAACATCAATCTTTTTTTGTGTTTTTGTGGAGATAATTTATTCCAAAGAAGTTTTTGAACATTTTGATCACATCTGTTCCCTAAGCTGTGGCAAGTGCTGTTCTGAAAACATACTCACAGAATTTCAGCTGTTTGTGCAATGCAAGGCAGCTGTCACAGAGCACCAGTAGTGAATGGATTCTTACAGCTTTCCCCTGTCCCAAATGCAGGCATAATATTTAAACAAAGCTGCAGACACATCAATAATGAAAATCTGATGAACCACTTACTCTTGACTCATAGGAATGTTGAATGCAGAATATCCATTAGTTTCCTGACAACATGGATTATTTATAGGCAAGGCTGATAGTACCACCTATTATTAAGGTTGCTCAATATTTCCTATTATATGACCCTTGGTTTCAGTTTTTTTGTACCTTTGCCTCCTGGGATGACTATTGCATACTGATGTCTGCCTTCAACAATTCTTGTTGAAAGTTCAACCCTTCCAGGAGCGAGGTTACTGAGAAATACAATGTTTTTGACCATGTTTTACAGGGAACTGGAAACCTTACTAAAATTGTTACCCCTTATTCTGCAGGAACTCAAACTTTGGCAGAACAGAGCCTGTGTTTTATGTTTGCATGTAAGAAAACCCCCCCCAAATAACATCAAGTTACAAGCACCTGAAGGAAAAAAAACAAACAAACAAAAAAAATCAAACACACAAAACCCCCTACTTTTCATATGAACACCAGAAAAAAACCCAAACAACACTGAAGACCTCACTGCCAGTGAACAGTTGCTATTTACATATGAGTTATGCCCACCCAATATGTACAAGTGTCCCAGCCCAAGCCTATGGAGGTGGAGGGGGGAGGGAAGGTTTGGGTTTTTTTCCTGGAATGGTTGGTTGTTCTGTGATGTCCAAAAGAAACAAGTTAACGTAGCACTGACACTGTTTTCAGTGACGATGCCAATTGATCTACTCACAGAGAAAACCTCTCTCTATTATCTGCTGCTTTTGGGCTTTGAGTCAATGAAGTCATTCTTTCAGTCTGGGTCTTTTACGATTGTTGGCTTCAACCACAATAAGCACTGAAAGCACCGACAGCAACCTGAGACATTTTCTGATCCTACACTGAAGATGTCTACACTAAAAGCGTGCCAGATTTGATAACAAGGGCTATCCACCTCAAAGCTGGGCAGCAGGCTGTTGCACTGGGGACATATTACCCTCAATTACAATTTATTTTAAAATGCATGCTGTTGACATGCAGGTCTCATTGAGGCAGGTTTGCATGTCAGGCATATGTAGAAACGTAAGAAGAAATAGTTCCTGGCATAAACACTATACAATACAAAACAACTAAAAGATCCATGCAGGGAACCAAAAGGAGATGAGCTGTGATTCCTTGTGCAGTGTTTTGACAATGCAAATCATAGTTCCAGTGTAATCATAGCTCTGTTGCCTTCTGTGCCTGTGAGGAATAAGTGATCTGTATATATACACACCCCATAGAGCAACCTCCAGAAAATGCTAAGAGTCAAACACCACCACATTCTAACATTTACCTCAAAATGCAGAAGCATGCTCTAAAGCAAGCTCCAGCAGAGAAGAAAGGAGAAAGGTTAAACGGTTTTCTTTTTAGCTGCTATCTCTTGCTCTGCTTCCAAGACTCAGGCAAATAGACCTCAACAGAAGATGGAAAAGCACAGCCCCAAACATAACAAACTTCTGGGTAGCTTAGTCAGTACATACCTATACAGGCACGAGCAGTACCAAAGAAACCGGGGGATGCAAAGGTATGTGGAGTGTTTCCTATGTCACACCAGGATGATAGCAATCTACAGAGGAAAGACCAGCCTGCTGTTGCCATTCAGGAGAGTAATCGGGTCGCTTTTGCAATGCAGTTAGCCTCTACTGGCCTGCTGCCTATGCTGGAGTCATCCAGCTCTCAGAGCACCATGCTGTTCCTGCTGCAGCCTCTCATCGCTGCCAACTCCTGAATTACTGGAAAATTATTTGACAGAATGACACGGGAATAAAAAGAGAGAATCACAGAATTTTCCATCATCACAAATGAAAAGGAATATTTCATTGCTGTCTGTGTTCTCTACTAAAGAAATCAATTTAACTTGCATTATTTCATTTGTGTATCATAGTTTTTAATACCTCTTATGTTAGATGAAAAAAGTGAAGTTGCAGAAGACTGCAACAGGTGAACTGAAGAAATACAGAAGTTAGCACTAAATGTGCTAGTATGCTAGACTTTATTACTTGTGCTGTTTTCCTCAACCCAGTTTCATTCCAAGTGGAAACTCAGTTTTCAGCATCTCCCAAGGATTTTGGAAACTAGTACAGATTAAAGCAGGGAATGGAACCCATGCCTCAGGTAATATATCCTGAACTTAGTTTTTGTAAAAATTCCCCACAGCAAAGTTTGATTCTTTAACTAAAATAGTCCAAAGTACGTCAGTTTCAGTTACTTTAAGGTTGTGCACTGATACTGAACTTCAGTGGAAACCAAAAATTAAAATGATGTTTCTCTTAAGCATGCAGAACCCTAAGTAGATTCTACCTGCCCAGCATTTCAGGCAAATGATCCCCTTTTTCAGAATACATTCACAACTTTTTAAGCGTTTCTGCTATATTATTTGCATTTCTACTACATTGCTACAGAACATTTAGGAATATTTCTGTCTTCCATTACTTTTTTTGTCTTCATCTCTAAAACTCTCTTGTGTAGTAAATGGAGTCAAGCCCAAAAGCCCTGGTAAGAAGGTCCTGTTTAGGTTTCTATTCCTTAGCTGATCTTTTACCAGATTCTGAACTGTAACAAGAGAAATATGCTACTTTTTACACACTGCCATTTTTATTGTGAAAAATTCACAGAATAATAAACGCTCAGAACTATTCTTCAGAAAGATTTCAATGTTTTTAACAGTTTCACACAAAAAAACTCAAGAGTTTAGAGTTCTTTTGTGATGTGCTAGACAGATAAATGACAGAGACAGCTTCTGCCTAAGAACTTAAGACATCAGGCATGACACAAACAATGGTGGAAGAGAAGCAAGGTAGAATGAAAATAAAGCAACTAAAGTTAGATGGAGATATCCTTGGTCAATAATTTTTTGCATGAGCCATTTTAGGGGAAGCTGTTAAATGCATAATTCCAATAATAGTATGTCTAGTCTCTTAGGTAAATATGTAGCACAAATTCACAATTATACCAGCACTGCAAAGCAGGTATGAACCAACACTCTGGGAAGAAGAACAGAGCATGGTAGAAAAGCTATGCTGAGTTGGGGAATTTTGAGTTCCTCCTTCATGCACACACTCTCTTACATCCTTACCCAGCATATCTCATGTACATACATGTTAATATCACACTTTCAAAGTACCTTATCAAGCTGGCAACATACAAAAAAAGAAACAAAAGCAGAACGTATGGATAGTCTCATCACAGGCCACAGCCAAGACCGTACAGAAAACATCAACTATGTTCCCTGGACAAAATCATATAAACAGAATGGTCAGGACAAAAATCACTGAAGTCATAAGCAGACTTTTCAAATCTTCCATGCTACTGGCAACTCATAGAATTTTTTCACAAGCTCTGTGACACTTCTAAGTCTCTTTTCAGGAATATACCTAGGCATAGGACAGAAATTCAGACAGGATCTCTGCAGCAGCATGGAAAGGACAAATAGAAAGGTAGCTGTGGAAGCCTACAGAGAGCATGAAGAACCCAGTAAAAAAGGAGAGGTTCAGATTTAGCATACCTTGATAAATAACTCCTGTCATATACAATATGCCTTTATATATTTTATATACATAGGAAGTTTACATATTAACAATTGCACGATGGTAAAGTGGAGGACTACTTCATTAGATTTGAAGGCACACTTCTCCTCAGGCCAGGCCTCTGGTTTCACTCAGATTGAATTACAAAGCTAAGCAGAACAGGAAGGATCTGTACTCCTAATTCCGTTTGATAGATCTCTTTGTCATTTTCAGATGCCAGACTGAAGATAGCTGCCTCTTCTTTGGCAAAGAACAGTGCTTTTAAGCTCCAGGCTACCAGAGAGAGCAAGCGTCTACAGTACGTGCACAGACTGACAGTTGCATTAAGATGTTTCCTAACGTTTCTTTAAAAACTTATGACAACCTGCTCATTATTAGCCTTCTGTAGTTGGCGGTAGTTAAATTGGGTGAGATTAAGTAGAAGTCACAGCTGAAGGTGCTCTGGGCTGTAGCACAGCGTAGTAACCACACACTTCTGCAGATGTGCTGACTGAGGAAGTCATCCTATGGGAACAGGAGCAAGGTTTAGGAGAGATTATGCAGAAAAACTGTAAAGAGTCTTCAGGAAATTAGTTTTTTTTCCCATTTTTTTTCTGAATCTGAGGGGATTCAAAGGCACCTCTGTCATAATTGTTTCATGTTTAGTTACGGTCTTTGAAAGCTCTTCTCCTAATTTGCTGTACAACTCTCAAATTGCTGATTAGGGAAAAAATAAACAAAATGTGAAAGCAGATATGAGACCATGTGGAGCCCATTAACAGAACAAATTCATGGCTTATTTTCTCTTATGCATATTTAGTGTTTGTAGGGGGTTTTGCTTTCTGCAATTTAGCAGGTGCAAGCTGAATGGATTAAAAGCCCACAGATTCTCTCCCTTACATCACGTTTTCTAGTATCCTAAGCAACAAAAAATTTGGAGTAAAAATAACAAAGGCAGAAGGTTTCAGGGGTTTTCAGGGAGTTGGTAGCCAAGTGCTATTCTGCTTCACCAATAAGGGATGCACACGTCCCTGAGGCTCACTGGCAATGAAGTCATAGGGATTTCTGATGCACTATGACAATAACAACATGCTGCCCTTGCCCAGGACCTTCCCCCAAAGAGGGATACAAAGAGAGGAAATATTAAACTTCTTAGGCCCTCTAGAGTTAAGGTCAGCATTATTCCCATTTGACAAGATTTGTATAACCTAAAAGTTATTGAAGTAATGATACCTAGTCCTCACTGAGCATTTTTCAAGGATCTTAAAACACTTCAGAGATGAAGTCTGGTATTTCTGCAGATAGAAGGACAGAAGCAGTTTGCCAGGCCAGAGCTGAGAATCTAGTTACGATCCACCTTGTTCAATTTTCTGTCCTCTATCGTTGACAAATCTTACTATAAGTAAATTTACTCAGTCTTAATAAAGCTTTCATTTTTCCAAATATTTATTTTTACTTCCTTAAAACAATTATCCTGCAAAATTGATGACCTAGGAAAGTAAGACTCATAATAAATAAGCTGCTCATATTCAAGAAACTACATGTACAAGAACTAACACTAAAATATTTGCAGCTGCTGAAGAGAGCTCTCCTTCACTTGTTTATTTCCAGTCAATCAGACTGTTAACTGGCAATTAGGCCAGGAACTTACAGCTGGGGGACAGAAGGAAGAAGGAATGAAAATCTTGCTGATTTGAAATAAATCATTGTCTCCTGAAGTTACTTAAAGACAGCTAGAACATGCAACCGTTCCAGTTTAAATCTGGAGGTGAGATTCTGTCCCTGAAAGCAGACAGAACATGAGTGAATAGGTATGAAGTAAGGCACCTGAGCTAGACAAAAAGAGAAATAGATCATATCCACCTTCCCACTGGTCATACTTTTCCCAAATCTTGACCATTGCAATAGCAGTTCAGAAGACTCTCTAAATTATGATTAATCTTTAATATATCACTCTGCCTTCAAGTCTGATAATCTGAACACATCCACTATCCAAGCTGATATCACAATGCAATTTGAGGACTTTGAGAAAAAAATATTTATCCTGAGGTTTCCCTTGCTTTAGCAGCTGAAAAGTCATCAGCTCTAATGAGGAATCCAGAAAGACTCAGTATATTGCCAGGATCTCTCCAGCTGGATGAGTCAGAAGCTCGAATTGCAACTTAGTAATCAAAAAAGTTTAAACAAAAATAATTAAAATGTTTATTTATTTCCTCCAAAGGGACATTTAAAGAACAATACATAGAATGTCCATGAAGTGGTATAAATAATGTGAATAATAATAATGTACAAGTAATGCAAACAGGGAATTCCTAAATTCACATCAGTGTGTGGCTGGAATTACAAACACCACACAAGTCCAAGTGCAAGGTCCTGCATGTG
>NW_010121801.1:0-557 GCF_000699245.1 Pterocles gutturalis
GGGAGGGAGGGAAGGAGGAGGGGGGGAGAGGGTGCAGATGCTATAAAATACACCGAGCCTGCTGCTCACAGCTTTCCCAATAGACCCATAGAGGAAAACGCCTTACACAACCATCCCGGTGTAAATACCTGCAAGTCACTATAGGTGCAAAACACCACTGAGATGCAGAGCCATTATTAAAAAAAAAAAAAAAAAAATCAAAACCTACAAAAACCAAAACCAACCCACAGACACAACATAGCAGAGCAAATTGTCAATGTAATTCCACATCGACTCACTGCGTAGCACAGACCTGATCCCCGGCCTCAGACAGCAAGGACCCGCTCTGAGCCACAGCAAAGTGCCTCCCATCTCTCTGCACAAGCAGAGGCTGCCAGAAGAGAAATGCAGGCAAAGGCGCTCCCCAGCTCTGAAAAACGCTTTTATCTGTCCTTAGAGAGAGAGAGACCAGCTTTTCTTCCAGTCTTTGGATATGAGAGTGGTCTGCGCTGGTGAGGAGGAAGGTAGAGGCAGCGGGCATCTCTCCCTGCAGCCGGAGCGGCGGGGGAGGGGAGGGC